>NW_024104322.1:1307500-1314985 GCF_003945595.2 Pipra filicauda | reverse complement strand
AAGGGGAAATTAGTATGCAATATATAACTACAGTTTCAGGTAGAAAAACCTACATTCCTTCATTAATTACAGAGTTACCACTGTGAAGTTATTAACAATAAAAATATTTTTATTTTATACATCCACAGGGCTATTTACCTTTTTTTTTTAAAAAAAATGGATTCAGTTAGCTGAAATAACTGAATACAGCTTTTGACATGAAAAGAAGCTCCTGGATGAAGGGACTCCATCCATTGCCCAAAGCAGGGTAACACCACAAGCAAAACCTGAAACTTCTACTTCATTCTAATTTTAGTAATTTTATTTCTAAGATTTTTTTCTGATACATTTTGCTCCTAAGAAAAGGAGATGTTAATGGAAAACCTACGTTGTCATGAAAAGAGCAAGCTCTGTAATCAAGCTTAACTTTCCAAATGAGGTTATCGGTCTCAGAATGTTTTTCTAGAGCTCTCACTGGGCAGATTTCAATATTGCATTATCTGAAGAACTTAACCCACCCCCCCCAAAAATTAAAAACAATTATTTCTAAGGGAAATCCACAAAATAAGTCCTGCTGCTTGCAGTGCTTTCAATTTTTTCAGTTAATCCCAAATCTTGTGGTATTTGCCATTTTTCTTAAGGTCTGTGCTTCAGACATCATATTACATATGTGTATAAATTTTCACTCATCAAGGTAATTTTTTTCATTCTATTCCTTCTTTTCTTTGGAGACTAATCTGGAAAATACAAGCTGCAAAGGCTCATGAACTGACTGCAAATAAAATACACTTACATTAGGAAAAAGTGTCAAATAAAAAGAAATAGCCCTCTCCTTATTTGGGACTGTCATTGCTGCTTTTCCACCTGTCTACTTTAGCGTAGAAAAAAGCTAAAAATTGTTCCAGTATTTTTAGAGTTGTACCTGTCAGCTTAGTTTTCTGGGTGCGGATGTTGATCCCCACGTGAAGGAATTTGCTGCATGTCTGCAGTACCTCACATGTCCAAGAGATGCTACATTCATGTGAACTGCCAGATGCGATTGCTTTGCAGGCGGTGGCTTGTTGAGCCTGACGTTTGCCGATGGTAGAAAAGGAACCATGAAGGCTAAGGCACAGGAAAGCTTGCAGATGGATGGTGTCAGCAGAGGCTTAGGAAGCGTGAGAACACGAGCAGAATGAGAGTATTCCAAGTTAGTGGAGAGAACATCTCCAGTGCTCTCTGCAAGGAGTGAAAGGATGTGACTCAATTCTCTGCTCTTACTTCAGTGCTAGTTTGCCTGTTCTCCTTGGATTTCATGTTGATTATCTCTCATAAAAGATGAAAAATTGATAAATCTTGAATCTAGACCACTGCCATTTTGTTTGGCATTCACAGTAGTGGATTCTAACATAAATCAATTTCTGCTTTACACCAGCTATTCTAAATGTATATCTCTCTATCTACAGAGAAATAAAAAAAAAAGAGAAAAAAAAAGACCAACAGAACAAATGGAGCTGGTCTTCTGCAATATAAGTAACATTTTCAATAGCCACACTAATAAAATATAATCCGTATTTCCCTTTTTTTCTTGATGATCAGATCATCATCACATCAAAAATTTCTTTGTTTAGCTGTGGCTGTGTTTGTAAGCTTTATTTGACATTAAGGTCTTCAGAGTTGTTATGTGGGGTTGTGTCAAAAGGACAAAAAAACATTAAACGCTGGCAGAAAGAAGTCTTGCATTTACAAATCTATTTCAATTAGGGTTTTCATTTCAAGGAAAAGATAGATTTTAATTCTGCTATGTAGAGATCTCATGCATCAGCACGTTTACACTTGCAATTGCTACTGAAAATCTAGTGCTATCACAATGAAATAATAAACTTCTAAACAGCAACAACATAAAAAACCCTAGAAAAGGGTTATTAATCATTTGACAGAGTGAGTATCATATCCATTGCTTTAGTGCAGCTAAAAGGAGTTTGTTGGTATATAAATACAAGTCTCAGCTTAAAATACCCAAATCTTGTTATAGTACTGCAGGATGAAATGTAGAAGTATTACCCATGGTCATTTTTAGCATAATTATACATTTTTGCAAAAAGTGCCCATTTCAAGATTATTCTGTTATAAACCACCTAAATCTCCTAATGAGGTCTGAGTTATAATGTGGCCATACCTCTTTTGGTGTCATTCTTATTTATTAAGATTTGCTCTAATTTGTTTTTTTTTATTCTTACTGTATATACCACATGCAGTAGCCACTCCCATTTTCCCACTTCAAACTGTACTGAAAATCTTTACCTTTTAGTACTAGAAGTGCCCGACTCTCTAAAAAACCACAATGATGTTAGGTCTAGATGGTTTAAATTTTTCTGTGTAAGTAAAAGTGTTTGAAGAAGCAGCATAATGATGAGACTAGTGGTCATTTTTGGAGGCAAGGTATCTCTTGCACAGCTAAATATTCCAGATAGGCCACAGCCCCCTCTTGGATGGGATGTTAATAGTTGACAGAGCATGGGATTTTTAATGCAGCATCAGAAACAAATAGATTCACAAGCAAATGCTGGACTTGGAAGAAATGGTAATGTAAATTACTTTGTTTATTGCAGCTAACAATATACTCTTGGAGTAGGAATTATAGTTTGTCAAAAAGATATACAATATCTGCCTTTTCATGTTTTCAGTTATTTAAAAATAACAAAATTCAGTGCCATTTACTTTGCAACAGAAAATAAATTAAATCTAAAGTTATGGGTGTTTTTCATTAGCTGTTAGATACAGTGACTGTGCCAGAAACCATTATCTAGTACATTTTGCTTTCCAGATAAAACTTTCAAATGCTTACATTTCATTGCACATTGGTTGATTGGATAATTTGAACATCAAAGGAACCTTTCATTTAATTTAAGCCGAAAAGTTGTCTTTCGCTTTATTAACTTTCGATCAATAAACAAGCAATTTGGAAATGTAATCAGGAAATGCTTCCAATTGGCTGACAATGTATCAAAGCCAGTGCTTGAAGGCAAGAGCAAGCTGTAACAAGCAGTTTATTACCAGTAGCTGTTACTGACATTAGTCAAAACCAAGAAAGATAAAATGGAATAAGAAATGTAATGCTGGAAGAGCCTTGGGCGCTGTGTTCTCTTCTTCCTTTTGAAAACTGCAAGCCTGTCTTTGATATGATAACAAATATAAACTGTTTAAAAACACCAAATGCAGAAAAACTGAGACTAGCCTGTCATGGAGTTAATCCATTCTAGAGTGACATACAAATAGTGTAACATCCAGCGGATATATGTTATGGAAATATTTTGAATTGGATTTACATGTAGTGAGCAAATTGGAACTTTTGATTTTATGTGATATTGTAATGTGCATGTTCTCATATTAACTGAGTGTAATCCTATTTGAAGATAATGAGTTCTCAATAGGCTCTCCAGTCTGAAACTGCATCAGAACATTTTGATTTTGGCTGGAGAAGGTCCAAATGAACTTAGAAAAAATGCTCAGACTTGGGGGTACCCCTCATTTCTGAGGGAAATTTGCATTTTTTTTTGGCCAACATAGCATCCATAAAATGAACAGAATGGTGAGCTTTTCTAGTTTGTTTTGACAGTGTACTATTTGTTTTGCTCTGTGCTGTCTATAGCCCAAAGCAGAGCACTGGGCTGAATTTCACCTCTGTTTTATTGAGCATGTCACAGAAAGCAACTTGCAGTTATTTTGCAATCATCTGTATGTATTTTTAACTCAATTAACAATAAATAAAAGGAAAGAAAAGAAAATATGTTTGACCAGAATGGATTTGAGAGATGAGTAATGAGCATAGTGTAACAGATTTAATTTCTCTGTTTGACAATGAAACAATGTCACGGAGACTTAGCACAAAGGGATTCAGGAAAAGAACAAAGAGAAAAAATGTTTTAGCTGTTTTGTGAAAGTTCTATGTGTTGGCACACTGGGCATGCTGAGCATATCACAAGGCATGCTGACACACAAGTCACATATTTCATCACCTCAAAAGGAAGTAATATTCTTATGGTAGAGGATTACTTATCTTGTTCTTCCAGTTAACTCTTTTACAGGTTTCATGAAAGTAGCAACTCCATGTGGAACTATAATCACATGTGGTGGGGAAAAAAAGTGGTTTTCCCCCTGGAGTTAAAAAAATGGTAACCCCCGAGGGGGTGGTATCTCTTGATGTTGACCCAATCAGCGCCCCTGCAAAATTTAAACATATCACACCAGACTGGTAAAGAAGGATGATGATGTAGTTGGAGGAGAAGTAGCCATGTTTTAGACCAGGAGGAGAGAGAGGGGCCAGGAGCCCCGCTAGGGGCCTAGGCCCCCCAGCCCCTCAGCTGGGGTTGCAGAAACTTGGAAACAGTGTTAAACTGGACCAAGTTCTGTGGCTAAAGAGCTGAGGGAGTCTTTCTCCACTGTGAGTGGGCAGCAGGAGCGGTGGCAGAGACAGCAGTGAATGGAGAACCGTGGCAGAAAGCCAAGAAGATAAGAAACAAGTAGCAAAGATGGCATGCAGCTAAGCTGAGAGACACAGAGCTATCCAATGGAGAAAGAGAGAGAGTACTAAGCTCAACAAAGACAGTTTTGGGGTAAGACTGAATCAAATCTCCCCAAAATCCCTTTGAGACCCCTCCTGGGAGGAAGGGGTGGACTCCTACTTGATGGAAGTCCTAAAATGCAGCATCCAGACGAGGGAGAGGAGATAAGAGCTCAGAGACGTCCTGGAAGCTGGACCAGGATGGCCAGACGGAATGCAGGGGAAGTGGCCTTGCCCCTGCTGCTGCTGCCACACTGGCAATTTTGAGACAGAGCAAAGGAGCTCTGATAGGACGCTTAGGGCAAAGACTGAACTGAAAGCTGCCCTAAATGTTCTGACTCAGGGGGAGCTTAAATCCCCTGAGGAAGGGACTTTCACGAAGATGCCCCTGCACTTTGTGATATGCTCATGGTGAAGTGATTTTTGTCCCTGCTGGTAGTCCACAGGTGAGACCTTCACTTGGAGTCGAAGGGCCGAGAGGGGTGAGAGGAGACCCCTTGTGTGTAATGAAAAGAGATCCAGCTACAACTCCAACTACGACTCCTGCATTGAAGAAGAGAGAGACTGCTGTCCTAAACGTGGAAAGGATCTTTCCTTCTTCCCTTCTGGCCTTTTATTGGAGGGAAAAGAGATTTGATCCAATGTAAATACTACTTTACCATAGGAGAGATAGTTAGGATTGTGTATATAATGTATTATAATATTTATTTGTGTAATAATTGTAATATAATTCCATTCCCCCCATATTGAGTCTTGTGTTGTGTCTGGAAAACCCCTCTCACACTGGGTTGAGTTGTGGGAGGGGGGCTTGGACTCAAAAATTGGATTTTTGGAGGTCTCAAACCACGACACCACAGATGTATACAAAACAATTACAGCAGGTATAGTGCTACAGGTCTCCATTTCATCTCATTAGTGCATTCCAATAATGCCTTAAAATTCCCTTTTCCTTGGGCCTCGAAACCTGGACACCAGTTCCACTGATGGTGCATCAGCTGCCAGTCTTTCCTCCAGTAGGGAGGGCAGTGCTGGTAGCTTGGGGCTTCAATCCTCACTGCTTATCTGTTTAGACTCCATGTCCTTTGGTAACCTTGCCCCTGACCAGTATTATAATGTTTTCCCTTGAATTCCACCATATTTGACATATTTGACTTGGAACCATTGTGGAATACTGAGGAATTCCAAGTAGCTCTACCTCATAACTAGACTTCCTATAAATTGTAGTAGTACTAATGGTCACTTCTTGTAAGCTTGGAAGCATTAAAAGTGGCATGTTCTGGCCAAAAATTACAGAAAACAGAAATTAAAATATCATGTTTGAGGAAATGAACCAGTGTACTCATGGTGTTATACCATCTTATGCCAGCTGAGATCCCATCTACAGTTTCTTGGCATAACTTCCAGTATTGTTCATGAAATATTTTTGAACACAGGACATCTAATACTAAGAGACAACCAACCACTGAACTCAGAAAGTAATTCATGTGTCAAGCATGTGTACCTATCATTATACTGAAGTTTCATGTCATCAATCACATACAATGAATTCATCATACTGATATGATGACATGAGTAGATACGCCTGAGTGATTTTTCATTCATCAGCCAAAATTAAAGAGGAGAAAAAGAAAACTCATCTGATTTACAGGTAATTTCCATTATTGCAATATTTTGCCCAACAAAAAGAATTATAGAAGTTAGCAGACCTTCAGACCCTGGGGTGTGAAAATCCGAGGGAAACACTGCAATCACCCTGTTACATCATACCAAAGGTCATTTCAGTCTTTTCCTTATTGCTTTACTAGTATTTAAAAAACCCAACCAACTACTGCTATAGGGATAACAAGAAGAGAAGTACTTATACTTGAAAAAATGTAAAAAAGAAAAAATATTTCTCTCTCTTCTTATCTAATTTCACTTAAAATGTCTTCTGTTTCATTACAAAGAGGGTCAGACACCGAAGTATGAATAGTTCTGTCAGAGAGAAAACAAAAACCTTATTACATTTACTGTTCTATGAAGTAGGGGGGAAAAGAATATGTAAACAAGAGTTAATTTTCTTGTAAGAGAAGGTATGAAAGTCCTGCCCATTCTGGGTTAATTAAAGTGGTTTGTGCAGTTTGAAACAAATCACTGTTTGCTTTTTTTTGAATATTTTTTCTTCTTTTCAGTGAAACCAGCTCAATTCTTTCTGAATTTTTAAAAAAATTAAAGCTCAACCTTTGATAATTTTTAAAAAATATTTGGATATTCCTACAATTATTTTTCTTAAAAAAAGACCTAAAAAATAAAGTATAAATTGTATCTAGAAATGGGAAAATTAAAATACAGAGCCAAGAATATTACCTAGGATTATATCCTTTGTCTTTTTCAATTTTTTGATCAATACAATGTTTTAGAAAGAGAACAAAGAGTGATACAATCTTGGCTTCATTTGGGTAAGTTAAGAAAAAATAAGGAACATAGATAACACTGAAATAAAGACAGGAATAAATGTACTTTTTATGAGTCCTAGAAGATCATATAATTTTATCCTCACCCATTTTTGCATGCTTGATAGCATATGTGTGAGTGAAAGGATTTGTTGTGAGATATGAAACATTTGTGTTAACCTCATCTGCCAAAGAAAAGGGGCTTGTTCAGGGCAAGTTACACTACTCAAAGTTAATTTTGGCACACAATTTTGGTTAAAAAAATTCCCATCTTGAGACTACATTTTTCTGGTAGAAATGTGGGAACAACTAAGTGAGCAGATGATATCTGTACTAACTTAGTGCATTTTAGGACAGTTGCAGGGTAAATACTGCAAATGTCACAAAATATCTCCTTACTTTTTCATGCACACAAAACTCTGAATGAAAAAAGACTGTTCAGTGAAGGGCTTGTACAAAAAAAAACCCCACCAAAACCACACCCAGACTATCCCATTTAAGTATGAGAAGAAAATTATGGCAGTTCTTGCT
>NW_024104322.1:1282500-1302500 GCF_003945595.2 Pipra filicauda | reverse complement strand
GAAAAAAGAAAGTATCAAATGGAATATGATAAAACACTAATGAGTTTCTCAGGTTAAAAAATAAGTCTCTATCTGCTACCATGAGGAAAGAAAACATTATGCAAAGTATTCATATAGAATTGTAAACTGGAACCTGCACACCACTTCAAACATTCAGTTACAGAAAATGAAAGTTTTTCCTCCAAAACCTTCCAGGGAAACAGCTAATTTCCTCCTTCAGGTTACATTTGCATACTTCATCCATTGTGATGCTTACAATGGGTCTTTCTAATCCTTCTAGAACCAAAACTTGTCTTTGGAAATTCCCATAGCAGAGTCTCCTTATAGGGCCATTTTCACAACAACATTTTTCCTCTGCTCAACAGAGTAGGCCTCTGTGTGAAGGACATTCCCCAGGATCTTGAAATGCCTCTCTTACAATGGTGAGCTCCACTCTCCCTGTTAGCTGACCACTAAGCATTTTCTTTCTGTCAAAAAACACATCAGATTTTTTTTTACATTTGTCTTTCATTTTTGCATTTTTCACTAACAGGTGCTTGGAGCAGAATTAGGTTTTATTTCACTCCTGTTGTTTTAAAACGTCAAAGTGTGACCACCATTCTGTTTATTCATTTTCTATTTTATTATTCTACTATGGCATTTCTACTACGGCATCAGAAAAACACCAAGCTTAATTTTTAAATTCTTGTTTGTAATGAAAAGCATTTAAAATAGCACTAATTAATTAATTTTCTGGAGTTCCATGAATGTAATTTTTTAAAGTCCTGTTAAAAAAGCAAAAAAAATTGATCATAGTGGTTTAATTTCTGATATTTACTAGACTAAGTAAGATCAGGTGCCTTCAAGACCTATGACGTTATTTCATAGCCACACCGCATTTTCAAAGCTGTCCTTCAGCTATCACGTAGACCAGACATGTACAACTATTGGTGTGGCAGAGGGAGGAGCTCTGGTTTTCCTTTTCTGGAAAACGTTTTGGTGCCTCATTAGCCAAGAAAGTGGCAGTTGTCAGGATGGATGCAAATCAACCAGAGAGGCAGAGAATAGGAGGGCTAATGTGACACATGCCACTCTTGTGTCTTTCAACTGCAGCATGAGTTTATCATGAGAGATCATCACCCCTAAGGTAAAAATCATGCTCAAACCTCTACATTATACGTGCATGTGGTCCTCATTTATTTCTCAGATATTCCCTCAATACATTTCCTTATGACTGAAAACTGCCAATTTACTTCTTGTTTTATAAAATGTTGTTAGAAGAATGGGATTCTTAAGTGCACCAATGAATCCAGTAGAACTGCAGTGAGGTAGAGTTCATTCAGGCTTTTGCAGAAGATAGAAGAAAAGATAAAGCAGAACTCTTGTTCTCTTAGCTTCAAATGCCATTTAGCCATTAATTTAAATAAGCTCTGAATTTCACCCCTCAGATCTTTATATACTTGGTGGTATAAGTAAGTACAAGTTTCAATGAAAACAATTAGATGCTTGTTCAGCAGTTTCAAGGCTACTTCTTTAAAACGCAGGTGTGGTTGAAACCAACATTCCCCTTCTCCAGCACCTTGATTCTTGATGACATTAATGTGTAGTTTTGCGGCCTGACAGTTTGAAACCTCTATAGCGTATTTTTTTTAGCTAAAAGAAACTGTTGACAATATCCATCTACCTGCATGCTAATAGACCGTGCCTAAAATCAAATGTCATGAACACAGGGAGTTTTTACCTTTTGATAGTTGGCCTAAGATTGGTTCATGCATTTTAAACAGGTTGCTAAATATAAACAGCTTATGGGCACATGATATTATTATATATGAATTTATAATGTATTCATTAACAATGCTCCATACTGAAACAACAATGTACATGAATGCTATTTATTTTCTGGGAAATATATGTTGAGAAAAGTTTTACAGGGCTATCTTTAAACAATACACTTACTGTTTCCACTTTCTCCCCCTTTCAATAGAAGTTTTTTGTCTAACAGAATGTTTTAGACCTCATCTGGGGAGTTTTCTAATAGAAAATATTTTTACTTATTATTAAAAGATTTGATAAAAGTTGCAACAAACGTGGGTAGAGCCCTTCCCAAATCTTCATTCACGAAGTCTAGCCATGAGTGATAAAAGTAACAAAATATCTCCAAGGCACATAACTCTCTTTTATTCATAGAGAAATGCCACTTCTGCAAATGGCAATTTCTGTGATAATCACTTTGTCAGTAAACAGTTAACATTTCACAGAATCACAGAATATGCTGAGTTGGAAGGGACCCAAAAGGATTATCAAGTCCAACTCTTAGCCCATCCCCAAGAGTCACACCATGTGCCCAAGAGTATTGTCTAAATGCTTCCTGAACTCTCTCATGCTTGGTGCTGTGATCACTTCCCTGGGGAGCCTGTTCCAGCACCAAACAACCCTCTGGGTGAAGAACCTCTTTCTGAGGTCGAAACCTCCCTTGACACAACTTCAGGCCATTCCCTAGGTTCTGTCAGTGGTCACCACAGAGGAGAGATCAGTGTCTGCCCATCCTCTTCCCCTCATGAGGAAAACTGCAATGAGGTCTCATCTCAGTCTTTTCTTCTCCAGGACGAACAGACCAAATGACCTCAGCTGCTCCTCATATGGCTTTCCCTCAAGGCCTTCACTATCTTCATTGCCCTCCTTTGGACACTCTATAAGTGCTTAATATCTTTCTTATATTGTGGTACCCAAAACTGCACACAATATTCAAGGTGAGGCCTCACCAGTGCAGAGCAGAGCTGGTGATGCTTTGCCTGATGCCCCCCAGGACACGGTTGGCCCTCCTGGCCACCAGAGCACTGATGACTCATCTTCAACTTGCCATCCATCAGGATCCTCGGGTCCCGTTCTGTGGCATTGCTTTCCAGCATCTCATTTCCCAGTCTGTACATACATCCAGAGTTGCCCCATCCCAGGTACAGAATCCGGTACTTTCCCTTGTTGAAACTTCACATGGTTGGTGATTGCCCATTTCTCTGATTTGTTGAGGTCACTTTGAAAGGCCTCCCTGCCTTTGAGGGAGTCAACAGCTCCTCTGAGTTTTGTGTTATCTGCGAACTCGCTTAGTATCCCTTCCAGTCCTGTGTCCAAGCCATTTATGAAGATGTTGAAGAGCACAGGGCCTAAGATGGAGCCCTGTGGAACCCCACTAGTGACAGGTCACCAGTCTGATGTCACCCCATTCACTATTCCCCTCTGTGCTCCACCCGTGAGCCAATTACTCACCCACCACATGTTGTGTTTATCCATCTGTGCGCTGGACAGTTTGTCCAGAAGGATACTGTGAGAGACAGTATTGAAAGCTTTACTGAAATCCAAAAAGATTACATCAACTGGCTTCCCTTGATCAACTAGATAGGTTACCTTGTCATAAAAGGACATCAGGTTTGGCAAGCAGGACTTTCTTCTCATGAAGCTATTTTGGCTGTGACGAATGACTACGTTGTCCTTCAGGTGTTTTTCAGTACTTCCCAGAATAATCTTCTCCATAACTTCACCAGGCACTGAAGTGAAACTGACAGGCCTGTAGTTTCCAGGGTCCTCCTTCTTGCCTTTCTTGAAAACCGGGACAATGTTCACCAGCTTCCAGTCAGCTGGGACCTCTCTGGATTCCCAAACTGCTCAAAAATCATCAAGAGAGGTTTTGCAATGACATCAGCAAGCTCTTCAAGGATTCTTGGATAAATCCCATCAGGCCCCACAGATTTGTAAGGATCCAGCTTGAGCAGCAGATTCCACAAAATTTCAGGGTTGTCTGGGAGTTGGTCATTCTTGCAGTCATGATCTTCCAGCTCAGGGCACTGAAACCCCCTTGGTTCATCATCCATGTTGAAGACAGAGGCAAAGAAAGAACACCTCTGCCTTGTCTCTGTCCCTGTTTGTGAGGTGACCCATCCTCATCCTGTCACAGGCCAATGATATTTCTATACTGTTTGTTGCTATTAATGTATTTGAAAAAACTCTTTTTATTGTCCCCCACATTTCTAACCAGTTTCAACTCCAGCTGAACTTTGGCTGAACTTTGGCCGCATGAATTTTCTCCCTACAGCAGCAAGCAGCATCTCTGAATTCTTCCCATGTCATTTGACCTTGCTTCCACTAGGCATGCACATTTCTTTTTTTTTCCAAGAGAAGATCCCTGCTCAGCCAAGCCAGCCTTCTCCTTCTCCTGCTTGACTTCTGACATTTGGGAATTGCCTGCTTCTGTGCCCTTAGGAGGTGATGTTGAAAAAGGGACCAGCACCATTGGACCCCAGGACCTCTTTCTTTTGGAGTCAGCTCCCATAGGACCTGTTCCATAAAGTTGTCATTCAGAGTTTTTAGGAATCTTCTGGTCCAGGTTGTACCACCTGTGTGATGCTCAGACTAATTTCTGGCAAGTTGAAGTCCCCCATAAGGACAAGGGCTGTTGACTTGGAATTGTCTCTTAGTTCCTCAAAGAATAAGTTGCTGGTGTCATCATCCTGGCTGGGAGGTCTATAGCAGTCGCCCACGATGACACCTGCATTATTTGTTTACCCCTAGATTCTTACTTAGAGGCTCTCAACTGTGCCATTGCCAACTGTGAGCTCCATACATTCAAACCCTTCTATTACATACAGTGCTATCCCTTCCACCTCTTCAGCCCTATCTATCCCTCCTGAAGAGCCTGTAACCATCCAACAGGGCACTCCAGTCACAGGTCTTATCCCACCAGGTTTCACTTATGCCAATGATGTCAAATCTCTGGGACTGAGCCAAAGCTTTGAACGCCTCTTGTTTGTTCCTCATGCTGCGTGCATTAGTTTAGAAATATTTCAGGTGTGGTACATTGTAGCCAATACCTCTTGAGGCAGATTGAGGGATCCCATGAGTGCTGGTTTTCTCAAGTTTTGGCACATCATCCCATTGCTCATCACTGGTGCTGGTTTTGTGCCCTTCTCCCTTCCAAGCTAGTTTAAAGCCCTATCAACAAGCGCCACTGGCTCCTGTGCCAAAACTCTTTTTCCCCTCCGAGAAAGCTGCATCCTGTCAGGTCCCAATAAACCAGGTCTTGAGTAGATCATGCCATGGTCAAAACCACCAAAATTTTTCCAATTACACCAACCTTGGAGCCTCTCATTGACCTGATAGATCTCCCTATTCCTATCATTATTATTCCTTGTTACCAGAAGGATTGAGGAGATCCTGATCCTCCTGATCCCTTTACCAATCGTCCAAGGGCACTGAAGTGTCTTTTGATTGCCCTTGGACTTCTCTTTGTTATTTCATCACTGCCAGTTTGAACAACCAATAGCAGATAGTAATCAGAGGGCCTTACTAGATTGGAGGATTTTCCAGTAATGTTCCTTATCCAAGCCCCTGGGAGACAGCATAGTTCCCTGTGAGTTGGGTCACATTGAACCAATAGCATTAATTAAAATTTTAATGTACAGTCATTTTACATTCAATGGGAGACAGCATAGTTCCCTGTGAGTTGGGTCACATTGAACCAATAGCATTAATTAAAATTTTAATGTACGGTCATTTTACATTCAATGTAAAATCTACTGAAAGTAATAGGTGAGACAAATAAGCTATTTTCCCCTGTGTTTAAAAAATGCCTGCATTTTTTTACCAAAAATAGTCAGTGTTTTTTTGGGTCAATGCTTTATTTCTGTTTAAAGCTGTGGCTTGTTTATGTTGTTTGTAGTACAGTACAGCCTAGAAGATCCAAGTCAAGAGTATTCTCTTTTGTACTAGGAATATTTAACATGTGTACTGGAAAATAGATGTTACCAATGGCATTTTGAAATGGTGTCAGACTACTGCTCAAATTGGTTCCAAGAAGAGGTATGTTATATTCGGAAAGCAGGGGAAAAGGAGGTTATATTTATCAAAGCTTTTACAAAGAGACGTGTGCAAAAAATCCTTGAAGTAGCTCAGATACGTATATCTAGAGAAAGCCTGAGCAAAGTTAACATGACTGACTGAGAAGAGTGAGGGTAAGGAGAGACAGGAATTGGATTTGTGAGGCAACAACAAATGTTCATTGTCTTTTATGTACTGTACAGAAATCCCTTTGAGGAATTGGCCTTTTTTCATCATCGCCACAGCTTCTGGAATAAAAGTGTGATGCATCTCAAATGCCTATGGTTTCCTGGCCAGTCCATTCTCTTATTAAAAAATCAAACCTTTTACACATTTCCTAGCTCACATCAATACACAGCATACCTTTTAGTACACAGGTAGCCTATTAAACAAACCCAGATAAATTTATGTGTGTAGAGTATATTCATATATCTGCTACCAGATAAAGTAGTTATCCATAGGCTCACAGTTTCACAATCTTCCCTTTTAGCCATGAGGTCAACCCGGACAATCAGAAGTGATGAAGTAAGGTACTTTTCACTTAGCTGATTCATTGCACATCATTATCAGGCAAGAAAGTCCAACTCGATCTGATATTTCTCTAGAGGAAAAAAAAAAAAAAGATAAAATCTTAGATGCGAATTGTCAAATTCTGTCTGGATGGATGTCTGAGTTATAATAAGAAATGGAAAATGTGTAGTCAGAACAATGAAGAAAACTACATTAGGCAAAAATGAATAAGGTGCCAAGGATCTTACATGAGGGCAAGTCATAACCAGTGCTCAAAGTGCAATGGATGGGGGATATTGAGTAATAAGAAGATAAGGATCTAAATACAGATATTTAACCTCTGAAGACGTTCAAGGGTCTTGTTCTGTAAAAGCTAGATTATAGCTATGTAAGGTTTAGATATAAATGAACTCTGGAATTGGCAAAGAGTTTTTCTTTTCTGTTTTTTAATGTTAAGTAATTTTCATGGATACTGGTGAAAAATGAAGCCAGTTCAGCAGTAAGATGAAGAGAAGTGAATGAAATGAATGAGGTGGCCATCTTTCCAAGAAGACAGAAAAAAAAGCTTTATTGGGGTTAATTTCTTAAAAATGGAGGTTATAGTTTTTCATGAGTAAGTCCAAGGACCCTTATAAGAGAAGCAAGTTTTGTCCTCCCAGAGTAGTGAGATGCAGCAAACACCCCAGATATTGAGCTAGTGGCTTAGCAAAGAATTTTTCCTCTACAGCAGACCTGTTAATAGCTTTCTGTAGAGCTCTGTATCCAGACTACCCTTCAACTGGGTGTGACACAAACCGAGTGAGTGTAGGTGCATGGCCTTACTGGTGGTCTCCTGCACAGCAGATTTAGACAAATTCAGATAGGATGCACTTCTGAAGATGTGATCAAACTGTAGAAGGGTTAAAAATGCTCCAGGAAGTGCGGAAAACAACAAGGCATTGGGAAAAAGCAGTAGAGGCAAGAAGAATATGAATACCTCAAGAAGGACCATTAATAGAGAAATTTGTTTGCATGTTAACAGTTCCAGTTTTACATGTATGAAAAATATGGGATGTACATCTTACCACCCTCCTGGTTGGCTCTACCACTGTTGCTTAATATTTCTCAGTTGTAAAGCCTTAATCTATATTAGGTGTGATTTCTTTTCTCACAATAAAATCCCTTCATCATATGAAAACAGAAGTGCATCTAATTTTCTATAAAAAACCTCTCAGTTTTTTAAACTATGAACCTAAGAATTCTTAACATAAAAAAGGTAACACGTAGTCTTTTTAAAAAAAAATATTCCAACATCTATTGTTATTAATGAAGAGGAATATAAATTTTGGGTTTTAATTCACAAGCTCACTTGCTTGAAAACATATACTGCAACCTCTCTGTGATAGTATTCCTATGTCAGTAGAAATAAAGAGCATGGGCATCCTTCTTTTTATGGATAGCATAGTAGGGTTGGAAATGAAAGGTATCACTATCATTTTGCCTTATGAATTCCCTTGTGCTTGTAGAGATTCTCTTGCTTTCCTTTAATTTATGCAAAGTGCTGTTAAACAAATCACTACATATGAAGATAAGATAGTGTAATGCACTAATATATTTTTGTTGTGATTATGAAAATTACAGAAAGTAATGGTATAGCTAATATGTTTTAATTTTTTTAATTAAATAAAATTTGTAATTACAAATTGATATTCCCAATCCAATCTCTCTCATGATGATATTCCCCCGTGTTTGATACTAAAATGCTACACAGAATAATCTGCTTGGCACTGCCCATATTCTATCTGCTGTGAGTTACATGATAATATTTTGATGCTATAAAATAATATTTTGATTTAATATGCATCTTGAAGAACATGTAACAAAATGCACATCTAAAGCATGCATGAAACCAGCAAGTAAAAAATATGTAACAGGTCTTATGTCATAAATCTCTTAATGATCAACCCTAAAAAATGTTGCAGTTTTTTTCTTTAAAAAATGGAAATCACAATATTTAAGCAGGGATCCAAATCTAACTCCAAATCTCCCTCTCAGAGCACAACAGAGTCTCTGAAGTAGAAGGGTGGTCAAGCTCTCAGGCCTGCTGAACATTTAACATTTGTTGCACTTATGTTGTCCAGCCTCTCTGCTTTTCTAGATTGGAATGGCTGAAGCATAACTTTGATGTTAGCAGATACTGGGCTACAAGGAGTGTGAGTTCTCTCAGATATCCAACATTAACAACTGGATTTTTGTGCAGCATATCTGTTTTGCCTTCATATTTTCCTGTAGACCTGGGGAAAAGTCTGCTTTTTCCCACTCTACTGTGAAACAGGGTACTATGGGCAAGAAGTAAAAATTACTTCAAATTATTTATTTTTGACCTCTTGTTGCAGATCTGAGGTTTTTTTAAGTTCCCTCACTCTAGTTTTTGTCAAATTAAAACACAGTGTGTGAAATTAAAATCTCTATGGCATTTTTTTATTGGGTTTTTCTTAAGGAAAACATGATCAATTTTCACCTTGGAAATTTGGAATCCCTTCACAGAAGAAACGTAAAGGCCATAAAAATGGTCTTTGTAGAAGAAATAATACTTTTCTCCCTAGGACAGTGGAACTATAATGTCAATAGATTTATTTTTCCATCTAGATTTGAATTCTTAAATATGAGACTTACAGAAATACATGCAGAATTTCTGATATCAAAATTTCAATTTTTATCAGATATTTTTTACCTTCTGACCGAGTTATATTGGTACTCAGATGTCACTTTTGGAGCTTATATGTCAAACCTTGTTGCAATTAGCAGTTTACCAGTCTTGTTTTGACCTCAGCATCCTAATTGCCTATGGAAAACCTGATCTGGTAAAATAGATGGTGATATACTTACAATGTGTCACCTTGTAGGACTCAAATACAATTACAGAAAAACTGCCAGGTGAAAAGAGATTAACTTTTTTTCCCTCCATTTAAGCTCGTTTTAAGAAGTTATATGTAAAAAGCACGATTTAAATAATGGTTTGGTGACCTGATAACTGTCTGAGCAGGTGTACAGCTCAAAATGTAAGTACTGTGAGGATGAGTAAGTATTTTGTTGGTCACACTTTAAGGAAACTGGTTCAGATTTGTGAGGCTTTTTTTTGCCCAGCTGGATGTAAACATTGACCAAGTGACCTCATTTTATTACCTCTTCTGTCCTCATCTGCTACCTTCTTTAGGGAGAATTTAAACACTGTAAAGTCCATCCGCAACACACTTTCTTCCTCTCCCAGTATTCTCATCTTCATCAGCTGCCCCCCTGCTTCCTTCTGAAGAAGACCATGGACCTCACAACCTTCTGCACTTCTTGTCCCCACCACTGTACTCATATTCAAGTACCTTCTAAGTAAGGTAAGCCTTGGGTTTTCATACAAGCTGTGGAGTCCTTAGTCACAGCATAAGAGAGACTCCCAGGGAGTGTGGAGAAAACATGAATGAAGGGGCAGTTTGGGAAAAGACTGGAGACAGAGGGGAGCGATGTTTGGTTTCCTGTGGGAGAAAGAAAGAGACCATTAATATCATCCTGATGGCATTCACTTCCACTGACTTAAACCAAACTACTATATTTGAGAAAAGAAAGGTTTTTACAATGCTGGGAAAAAATGTGAATTAATTTGTGGAATGTTTATTAGTCAGAAAAAAGAGGTAAAAGCCAGCAATATGTTGGAAAAGTATAGATACGATTATTGAATAAAAATTTGAGGAAATTATCCTAGCACAATCCAAGAGACTAATGAGTCTGTATTAAGAAAACAGCACAGTGCAGGTCACCCTATTATAAAACAGGATATTACAGAAATGGAGAAGGTGCAGCTAAGGGCAAGCAGAGTGCCACAGCAACACAATGATCTTCATTATTTGGAAAGGTTAGAGAAACAAGAACCATAAGCTAGGGAAAATAATTAAAATTAAGATAAACCCTCAACAAAGTCTGCCAGAGTACTTGTATGCAATAGGTATAACAGCTTTGAAGACAATACCTACAAGAGGATATTTGAACTTCTATCACTACAAAGTAAGGGCACTGTCATTTAGATTTGTTGGTTTGGTCAACGTGTAGTAAATAATATATGGAGTATAAGTAATGATAAAATGGTTTTATGTGATTTAAAATATAGAGCAAATAAAATAGATGTGGTTTTCCTGCTTCTGAAAGAATGCCTGAACATTTTTATTACATTCTCTAACAGTCTTTTTAGAACCTATGTGGTCTTATGTATCTGGCCAAACTCACAATTAAATTTGTCTTTAGGAGATGCCAAACAGTGAAACAGTAAATATTACATAAACACAGAGAAGAGTCAAGCAAGATGATGTTTGTATAATTCAGCTCTTTACAAAATAGTAATATAATCCATTATTTTAATAATGTAGCAGACAATGGATTAATCACAAACATTACCTATGTAACTATTCTGTAGTATTGAATTGACAACAACAAAAAAAATCCTACCACATCGCTCCTTTACAAGGCATAAAAGTCTATTTTATTCACTAAATGTACTGCCACGGTCCGAGGGGGGATGGGGCCATGACACAGCACGGACAGGTCCGGAGACAAGGTAGAGGTGCAACTGGAATACTTTATTGAGGGGTGTAGGGGTTTTATGAGTTTCAGGTGGGGAAAGGGCTAGAATATGGGGTGGAGCATGAGACAGACAAACAGGGGAACAAATCAGGATAGGGACACAGGCAAAGGGGGAGGAATGGGTGAATGGCAACTATCTCCTCTCTGCAGCTTCTTCAGCCTAAGAGAGAGAGGAGTGGGGAAGCAGGGAGCAGGCAAACTCGTGGCATGCCCAGGCTGTGCACTGTGTAGTGTGGATGCAATGCAATACACATATCTGAAACCACATAATAACGGTAAAGTCCATATAATAACTGTAAGGTCCATATAATAAGTCCTGTCAATTGCTGTATGTTTTTCTCCACGCCTGGAACCTCTCCCATCCTGAATCTTGTTCCTTCACAATGTACTGCTGGTTTCATGCATTAGAATTGGAACTTTTATGAATATGAAAACTTTCATGAGAATATTGATTACTCCAGACTATTGTCTACACCATTTAGAACAGCAATTGGTACTCACATAGCAGGCTTTTAACTCATCTACACTTTGGAGCAATGGCAATCTCCATTCAATGGAGAATATCCATGAAGGACATAAATACGTAATCCTAGAAATAAAACGTTGGTCCAAAATAAAGTGTCAGTCCAAAGGACAAGGAGCATTCAAGAAGTTGTTTCAACATTCTGTTTCAGCAAACAAGCTACATTCTCTGTACTTGCTGGATCCCTGATAATTAGTCTCATCTATCTGTAACATGACCAAGCTACAGGGACCGAGTATGACCTCTGGTGTGGAAAGAATATATTTAGATTGTTTTTGAATTTGTAAAATTTTACTAATATCATTAAATAAAAACTGTTTAGCTTATAAAACAAATTTATAAAGAGTGAATGAAATAGCATTGTATTTAGAGAAAAACATTAGTTAGATTACCTCATCTATTTAGGTGTTTCTGCAACTACTGGCAGTGAAAAAAAACATATTAAGAAGAATCAGCTTTTCACTGTGTGTTTGGAAATTAGGTACCAGAAGAGTGTAGAAGTAGATCTGAAAAAGAGGGAACTCGTGTCTGGGGAGAAAAAGTGATCACTTAAGAACCCATGGTGTGCATCTGAAAATCCCATTAGAGACTGTCAATCTGCATTGGTCAGACAAAAAGAATATGAAATGGGACTAATTAATACTGATGCTGTTGAGTGCATGGCAATAGCTTCTAGTTCCTGATTTAGAGAGGAGAATACAATTGAGTGGAAATGCTTTTGATACATTTACATTTGTGGCTATAAGTCAAATTCTATATAAAGAGTTCTAGCAACTATAGAGTAGTGACTAGGGGCCTTGATTCCCAGTCCAGAGTCTGGGATGATACTGTTGGTTCTGCAACTGATCTTTGTGATGACCTTGACCAGATCACTTCTCTTTGTAAATGTTTCATGTCCTGAGTTTTGTTATATCTTGTTATATCAACATACCTATATATGTTGATTGTAAGCCTTTAGAGTCTTCTGAAGAATGGCTTATTCACTGTGTTTGTACAGTCTGCAGCGGAATGAGCCTGTGATCTTCTCTAGGGAGAATTTAAATACCATAAAATCATGCAAGCAGCAGCAGAACCATGACACAGAAAGGGAGAAAATCAATGGGATTTGGGGATCAAAGAACTTTAAACTCAAGGACTTTCTAATATATAGTTTCCCAACAATGAAATAGCTCCTAATCTGATCCAAAATTTGATCTATTTGCTCAGCATGTTTCCATGTCCTTGAAAAAATTAATTTGTGACAGTTACATGTTTTTATAGACTTTTTTTCCAAACACTGAATGGTAGGTCTTTACTAAAAAATCTGATTTTCGTGGTTCTTAATTAAGGAATAAATAGTATTGTACTTAAAGAAAAGCAGTCTCATCTTCAGATCTGTGAAGTCTTCTGTACGTGGTTCAGAGGACTCTATCCTCAAGCATCAGCGAAAAGAAATGACGCATTAGTCCTCTTCCAGGCTGACTGGACGCTACTTCACATGCTTTGTTCTCTTCATCATTCTGTGCCACTGTAGCTACAGGGCTGCCCCTCCTGGGCAGGCTGCCTATTTTACCGTACATCACTCTCAATCCTGCATGGGCAGTGCCATGCAAAATTCCCATGGGGTGTCACCCCAGCCTGGCAGAGCCACAGACTGCAGCACAGGTGACTTGGAAACTGAAATTAAACCATACCACTTCTAGAAGATTTAACCGCAGTAACATATAAGGAGCTTTTTCTAAGGCAACATACCCCATTTCATTTTTTATCTTCTCTTTTTGGAGGGCTAGTGGCTGACAAGGAGAGATGCATCTTGATTTACATTTACCACCTAATGAAGTATTTTCCTATGCACTATCATAAGAGTGTTCAGGGGAAGCAAGCCAAATGGAATGAAAAACAGACTACAAGCAGTGTAATTTCAACAGGCTTTCCCCTGTATTTATAGCATCTTCTATTGACTCATCACTAAAATGCAATAAAATATCATTTCATTCTTGACTTATTAATAGAGGAGAAAAAGGGATTTATCTGGTTAAAAAATACTCTAGTATTTATCAGCCGGCAGCCACTTTTAAATTCTATACTGAGAATTAGTTTAGTAGGCTGAATTTATCTCTGTTATTCAACACTAGAAGTAACCTAGGAGAGCCTAGAAGTGCTTAGGATATGTGAAAGAATAATTTTTGCATTAGTAGGTGCCATGGTCCAAGGGGGATGGGGCCGTAACACAGCACGGATGGGTATGGACACAAGGTAGGGATGCAGATGGAATGCTTTATTGAGGCGTGCACGGGATTTTTTATCAGTTTAGGCGGGGAAAAGGCCAGAACATGGGGTGGAGCATGAGACAGACAAACAGGAAAACAAATCGGGATAGGGACACAGGAAAAAGGGGGAGGAACGTGGGAGGTGCCGGGGAAGGAAAGGGCGAATGGTGGCTGTCTCCTCTCTGCAGCTTCTCCGGCCAATCAGAGAGGGGAGCAGGGAAACAGGGAAGTGAGCATGCCTGGGCATGCCAGGGAGATACAAATTCTGGGGAGACATACAATGTGTATATATATAATAACTGTAAAGTCTGTATCATAAAGTCCTTTCAATCGCTGTACATCTTTTTCCACTTCTGAAGTCATTCCCATTCTGATTCCTGGTCCTTGACAAGTAGGTTTCAGGTGCTGATCAAATAGGTAGTCTACAAGCACTTTGTAAAGAAAAATGAAACCCTGGTGACTAAAGGATCAGACATCATGCTCTTTCTGCTTGGCTAGTTAACATCCTATTTTCAGTGCATGAATTCTACATGGTACCCTTTAAAACGCACTCAAAATTATGTAACATTCATTCTTCCCTCTTTTTCCCATGTTTATGGACCAACTTGTTGATTATAAACAGAGTTTCTTCCAGCTGAAGTGAAACAGGATCAGTTTGGAAGAGTGAAAAACACAATGAGGTTCCAGTGGTTCATCTGAGAAGTATAACTCGCTGTGAGTATAACTCACAGAGGTCTATTCTGGGTTCTACTGTCAGCATGAACCTGTAAGTTTTTCACACTCATTTTATAGCCCCATGTTTTGATGCTCAGACTTGGGGTTTTGTCATCTCATTAAGTTTCTTGTATGCGTGTCAGAGCCCATTTACACTTACAACAGGTAGTCCTTGTTTCTCTGAATTGCTAACTCAGCTGAACAATAGCAATAAAAAGCTGAACCACATAAGCCTGTAGTCCTAAACCCCAAACAGATACACCATAGTATTTTCAAATGTACTGCTCTCATCTCATAAACAATGCTTTATGTCTTGCAATATCAAGTCTAAACAACAGGATGACCGTGAGCACAAGTGTCCAGACTCAGGCTGAGAGCACCTCTGTTGGAAACGTGTTTTAAGCCTCACTGGGCAGCTAATTGAGTCCACACCTGACAATGTTTGTGTTTAAGGTGTCATTCTCCACTTCTTGCACATTTGATGAAGAAACACAGTTAATTACTTTCCAAATAGTCTTTCTTTTGACTTTTTCTTTCCTTAGGAAAGGTTAATGGAAGATATTGATGTTAAGTCCCTGCCAAGTTAAAAATGTGACGATCATGAGATAGTTATGAAAAACATAGTAAAAAAGTGAAATCCCAATGCAATAAATAATAAATAGAACAAAACGGTGTAATCCAAAGAAAACCAACCACAACTAAAAAAACCCAAACAAACAAAAAACGCAAACCACTACCTTATCACCACCTCATGATTTTTTTCTCCTGATATAGGTTTCTCACATGTATGTGAATTTGCCTTCAACCTCTGCAATTACATGATACTGGTTTACTCCAATTTGCGGATCTAGATTAAGGACTTCCTAATTCTCTAATTACTAGGTTTTTCCTATATGGAGAGATACTGTCCCAATTACATTGGATGTAAAGACTGAAGAAAGTTGCACTTCCAGGTGAAAAATGGCACACAGCCCCTTGCCCACTGAGTCTATTGGGTTAAATTTTCCTTTTCCTTCTGTTCTTTGCTTGTTTTGTTATCATTTGGCCTGATTAACTGAATGACATTGCATCAAAAAAAGTTCATCTGATTTTTTTATGGCATTTTTTAAGCAGAAAATATATTAGTGATAGATTTCTGTTCGAATGAAAGGGAAAAAAGCTGTTACTATCTTACCGCACAAAGGAAAAGAAGTTATATATAGAATGTGCATGTTAATGACTAGGAGGTGTTGATTAGCATCATACTTTTATTTCACACAAAAATGTGTGAACCTTTCATAACAAAACTTGTAAGAAAGTAGAACTTGCCTCATTTATACATTTGTTTATAAAAAGTGAAACAGCAGTTTGCATAAAGTCAAACTAACAGAACATCTTGTGGTGTTGCGGGGCAGGTGAGTTTGAGATCACACCCTTCTCCTCTTTCCCCTCACTCCAGCCCTGCCATCAGCCTGCCTGCTGGTCATTACAGTGTGTATTTTGCTAGGTTTTCAATAAGCAGATCTCTCAGGTCTCTCTACAGCCTGCTGGTGTACAGGTCGATGGCTTGGCAAATGGCCCTTATTCTCGGCAGCCAGCAAAAGCCTGAGCCGATGAACTGCTCCGGAACAGCCAGGAAGGAGAAGCATCAAAATAATGCAAGGAAATAACCATTGGGGTGCTGAGGAAAAAGGAATGCCAATCGCATTCATAAAGTATTTGATAAAGGTGGGCTTTTGAAATAGTTCTTTTTGTTGCATAAAATTGCTACCTCAGCTCTATTTTGTCCTCACTTTGTGCCCGCCCGAGTTGAGTTTGTTTCTGTAACAGCAGGGGAAGGCTTTTCAGAGGCAAATCTCAGAGTCAGCTGGAGTAGCTGAGGAAAGGAATTCCTCTCCTTGAGCTTAAGTGGGCAACTGTGTCGGTAATGGGTATTTTAGATGAAATGTGTGGTTCTGCATGCTTGTTTATGCTGTGTTGAAGATCCTGTTATTGCTTTTGTTGGTGGATAATTTCATTTGACAACGTGCTGCAGATTCATCTTTATGTATGAATTTACAAGTACAGAGTGAGAAGCATAAAAAAATAATACAGAACTGCACATGCAGAGTCACAGCACAAAAATTAGAACATTCAGTTGTACAAAAATGCCAAGATAGACAATTTCAATCTTTTATATCACCTCTGTACTTGTAAAGCTTTAGCTTTTGCTCCTGATGATAAACATCAGGAAATCAAACTCATTAAAGAACAGAATAAATGTCATTTCAAAAACTTGGTTGCATGAGAAAGCAGAATATACTGCTCACATTTTGCCAGTATTCCCGCGAATGTGTAACGTGTTGTCAACATCTGTATTTTCTGTTCTAACTTTTACTGTGTGGGTAAGGAGTAAATTAAAGTCTTTCTCTGGTTCCCACCTATGCCTGGGCTAAGCTAGTGTTTGCATGAAAGGTGATGGGGCAGGGTGAGATGCTGCCACTCCCTAAATCCTTGATAGCACCCAACAAGTTTTAAGAGATATTGGTTACTTTGGTTTTATAAGTTGCTTTATGCTCTCTAGTTTTTGGAACACACTATAATTCTCAACCACTTACCTGACATCTGAAGAAAAATGGCATAATGAAAACATAAAAGGTTTTTTTTAATGGATGTTGACATTTCTTTCCTGAAACATTTTCATGGATATGGTAATATCATCTGAAGAAGGAGCAGAGCAAGATCCCACAATGTGATTACAACTTTTTTCTTTTCTCTTTAGATTCTCAGATAAAATTTCTTCTGGTTCCTTGTCTTAACTAATTGGTCCTACTGACTTCACTAATCTTCAAATGCCACTTCTGATTTTTCCATCCCATGGTCACTGCTTGGTCTCAGCAATGTGGCTTTCCTTCTCCGCTGGATTTTATAGCTTTCTTCTACTATTTGAAATTATTCAATCTGCTGTCTCTTCCCATCTGATTAATTTAACAACTATACCATCTCCTGAAAGGGGGAGGAGAGATATGCTATCAATGCAGCAACTGGGCATGTGGTTTTACGATAATTAATAGAAATCAACACATATTGGGATGTCATTGTTACACATTTCAGTAATCAATAAGATAATGTTATTAAAATATTTATTACCTGAAAGAACGTAAAAGTTGAATTAAATTCTGAATGAATTACTACAGATTTCAACTAACATGCATCCACTTATCAACAAATAAAATTACATTAACTGGCCTGTCATAAATTATGTTACAGTGGAATTTGGAGTGGTTTCTTAAGTAACATAAACATGGGAAAACCAGAACAAGTCACCAGAACAAGTCTTGAGATAAGAATCTTTACAAATTTCTGGAATTGTTTTTTCCTTCATAAATAAAACATGTTCTGCTTTCTTCCCATCTAAGCACGTATTTAAATAATCAAGATGGCAGAAATAAAATGGAGTTTTCCAGCAGAAGAAAATCCATGGAGGAATGATGTCCTGAAGTCAAATGGAAGGTACAACGAGTGGATGGAGAACTCTACTGCTGCCCCAGTACTCCAGCTTGTACCAAGGGAAGTCCTGCAATTAGTGGTCATATATAAATACCCAGAGATGGATCCAGCATCTATTGAATCTCATTAATTACCATGTGGCTCCACTGGATATGAAGTTTACCCATAGGTTATGAACTGTGGACTCAGGCATAATGGTGATATGGCAATAAAATACCCTTCCTTCACTAAAACACTTGGGTTATTCCTAACATCAGAAAATAAAAATAGGATGAAAAAGTATGTATGACATAAATATTTCAGTGCCTGCCCTATATTCTTGTATAATAAAGAACAACCCTGAAAAGTCCATAGATCTGGCTGCTGTGTGAAGTACAGATTTCCCCTCTACACTGTACTGGATCTAACTATTCAATGTACAGGAGAGAAGAAATATGACAAGGGAATCAACAGAAAGACCTTGAAAATCTTAATCTATTTTTCCTTTCTCAGTACGAGGCTTCTTTAAAGACAGGAAAGATGCTACTGAAATACAAAATGAACCATAAAGCTAGGTAGTGTTGCTTGATCTTGTTTTGACTCAGACCCATACAAAACAAGTTATTGTCAAGCTATTTATATATTTATATATTTATATACACATATATAGAGATAGTTATTAATGCTCACTATTAAAAAAGATATAATTGTAGTTTGATAGGGCCTAAGGGGAAAAATGAGATAACACGACAATGTTTCTGTGGAAAGTATGAGTTGATATCTGTTAAAAAATTATATATAAAACACTAAAGCACAACTTTATTTTTTTTGTCAGAGATTTGCTGTAAAAATTTCACAAATATATAGATGTTGCAGACTTTGGTAAATACCACCCACACTCAGTTGCCTGTACTAGGTATTCTAAATCTCAGACAGTTTGGAAGCCATAAAAACCTGCTGAAAAACTGATGATCACACAATTACTAGCACAAGTAATATTAAAAAAAAATAAAAATTTACCTCTACTTTTTATTTTTCTTAAGCTTTGATATGACACAGGTGGAGAGAATCTAATGAGAATATTAGACTTTGATACAGCAACTTAAAAATGCTCTTAACCTTTAGTAGTATTAGGTCCCTATTTTCTCACAGAAATATTATTACCATTTGATTTCCTCATTCTGATCTAAGGTACTTTTTATCATTTAGCCCCAGACTATGTCTATGCCAGGAGAGACAAACTTCACTTTGATATATTAGTTGACATATTAGTTTATTTGCCTACATACTCAAGCTTGTTCGCCTTCAGGGATCTTAAAAAATTTTACCTAAATAAAGAGTATTCACTGAAATTATTTACAGCCACACTGTGCTTTTGATCTATATGAATAGTTTCCGCAGATTTTACTGATGTTTCAGGCATAGAGTGTTAAATTGCACTGTAGCAATAAATGCATTCCCTTTCATTACTGCTTGACTACACAATGGAAAAAATTCTTATTATATTTCTTAAAAGTTTAAAGATTTTGTTCGGACTAGCAGTTTTGCCTTCCCCCTTCTCCTCTGCCTAATATTAATTCCTTGCTCTGATTTTTTACTTCTGATTTATTCAGTCTTCGATAGCTTCAAGTAGAAATGGTAAAACTTGCAATATAATATTTTAATTTATATTAGTACTAGTAGGATTGCCTGCCTTCTTCTTTGCTGATCCGGCCTTTATGCTGCTTAGAAGACATAGTGGAAAGGTTTTACATTTTTGTTGTTTTCTTCAATTTCAATGTATGAGTTTTTGTTTCTCTTGATTCTCAGAGATTTAACATTTACACATTAATAATTCTGTATTGCATTATATCTTAGATATTTATTTATAGTTAAAATGTATCTTTTAAGAAATATGCTGTAAATTACTGCTGATAGTCGCCTAGAAGACACCTAGCTACTATTCCTTATATAAATGGTTGCATAGAGAATAAATTACTTAAATAGCCTGACATTCATCTAAGGTCACAATATTATTGTTATTTATGAATACTTAATTATAAGTAAAATTAAAGTTTCAAGGAGACTAGCTGTTGATTTTAGGGTCTTTTCCTTTAATTGTGAAA
>NW_024104322.1:1252500-1272500 GCF_003945595.2 Pipra filicauda | reverse complement strand
GAGGATAATAACAAATAGCCATTAAAAATGCACTACACATTAAGATATTGGGTCCTCTTGTGTTGTAATTTTTTAGTATCGAGGATTGCTTTTTTCAAGGACAGTTGAAAGATTATTTTGATGAGAAATCTGTAGAAGGATTAATAGCTTAAAAGACTAACCAGGATACAAAATTTTCATTTTTGTCAACTATATTTTCTACCAGATTAACAGTAAATCAAGACTAAAAATCAAGCAGTTCAGATGGCCACGCAAAAATAAATTTCATAGGCTTTTCTGCTAAAAGCTTAAGAAAACACTGCCATACAAGCACCTTTCTCAGGAAGTGTAAACACAAGGAATAACACATTGGCTTTTGAAATTAACATTTCTCTCTAGAGTTGGTTTTTCAAAATCAAAGGTTGAAAGGCAAAGTTGAGGCATGTTGGTTAGAGATGTAAAGGATCTTCCATTATAGTATCTTATGTATGTTCTAAGGAGGAAGCAACTATACAGAATATGTATGAAAACCAAAAAGCTTTTCTTTTTCTTTTCCATAAGCCAAGGAAGATTTGAGAACTCAACTTTTAAATTACTGAATACATTCTTATCTTGAAGACTTTCAGTATAGTGTGATATATTCCAAGCTGTTTATTACAAAGAAAAAGTAAAATATTCAGATTGGTATTTTTATGTTAATATGATGTGTATATATGGATAGATATATAATTTAAATGTGTTTATTTGCAAAAATTCTGCACTACTGTTTTGTTATGCAATAGGAGCAGTAAACTAAGAACAAATTCCCATGTGAAGTGTTGAGTACCTAAACACAAACTCTGAATAAATATTTATACATTCCATGACTTCTTAATAATATCTATGCTACTCAAATCCTAACAGCATGTCACAGCCTAGTTCTGACTTCTGATCAAAACTTTCTTATCTACTATATAATTGGAATTTTTATTTTAACAAAGTTTATTATGGTTCCTTCATGAACCAATTCTGGGTTCAGAACTAGTCAGTGTTTTTTATTAATGATAAAGAAGATAGAATAGAGAGCATGGTTATTAAATTCATATATGTCAACAAATTGAGAGGTAATGCAAGTGCATTGGTGAAGATGATGAGATTTCAAACCAATTGTAGCTTGAGAAAATCCCAGTAGAGGTTTAGAAAAAACTGTTATATGATGAAAGGCTTAAAAAAGGAAGTCTTAGGTTATAGAAAAAGCAACAGGTCAGTTGCTAGGGGTTTCACCTTTCAAAAGGTAAAAAAATTAGCACAAGTGAAGCACGGGGTCAGGTTGCTTAGGGAGTCCTGGAGTCCGCATCTTTGTAGGCCTTTACCAAATCATCCTTGGGGTTAGACACACATCTGTGAGAAGTAAGTTGTCACTGCTAACTCTTTGGTATAATAATCTCTTAGCAAGTTCAATTAGGACATTATGTCCAAATGTCCTCATCAAAACACCTCTCTCCTTTGAAGAACTGTTGACAAATTACACCTCTACATGAACTACAGACTGACAATGCAGTGTCACAAAGCAAGGAGATGAAAGCAGCAGCAGCAAAAATAAAACATGGCTATGGTAAATTATGTCAAAGCACTTTTAGTTAAAGATATAAACAAATTAACATCCTCATTTCCATGGATAGCCTTCTTTACAGTTGACGGATCTACAATTATAAAGAAGACTTTCTTGTACCCCAGCACTTTCAAAATAATACTCTCTGTGAGAGATGTTTTTCATATAAAAGAAGGATTCTAATATCTTGCAGATCTGCCTTCTCATCTCAATACATTACTTCTTTGCCCACAGATCACAGAACATGAAGTTCCTCTGTCTCTGTGTCTGCCTCAAGCATTCACTCTTCCACAGGCTTTACAGCTTTACATGAAGAATTTTCTCTCACTTCCATAACTGGCAAACTACAACTGAATACTGTATCCTTAAAGAAATCAAAATTTGTAATATTTAACTGAAACAACCACCAGGAGACAGGTAACAGTTGCAGGACACTTATGAAGACTGTAGGCTGTTGGAGAAGAGCTTTGATGCTTTAAAGGAAAAAGAAAGATAACAGGACAGGCAGCTGAGGGATAAATATATACTAGGAAGGCATGTATAAAGTAGGTTCCAAATATTTAGGGACAAAGCCAAATTCTCAAAGCCTGCAATAACTCGTCTGATACAAGGTGAACTTGTCTTCTGAGTTTTGCATATGCCTGATCCTACCTTGGGAAAACATGTTTAGTATAATAGCTACTAAAATCCTGCTAAAATCTAGACAACAGCAACAAAACAAGTGCTACATTCAACTTTTAAACATTAGAATGTATGCTGTTCCTGACAAGAAAACAACCAGATCCTATAACCAAGTACATGATTTCTTAATTAAATTGAGTTGAGCTGCTGTCAACAAGGAGACAATATACTTGATACAATATTCTCAATTATGAATAGCATGTTTTCTACAGTGGATTCACATCACATCAGCTTTAATGTAAGGGGATACTGAATCCAACAAAACAGCAGTGAGAACACAGGACAACAAAATATAAATAATTACAATAAACAAGGTTTAGATTTGGTTAGTAGAAATAGTGCTCATTCCAAGTTTTGAATAGAAAATGCAAATTTTCTTTGGAAAAAATGTGAAGCCAGACAATGCCTTTTATAACCATCAGCACTGAGTTACCACAGTGATCCTTCCCTTCTTCAAAAAAAGAGCTTTAACAATTTAAGTTTCCCTGTATATCTTTCATGCAATTCTACAGAAGGAAAAAAAATTAGTTAATTTCTTATTTGTGTATGTGAAAAAGAAAAAAGTGCCAGTAGTCCAGTGTTTAATTCTGAAAGCTGCCAGGAAAGTTCCAGGACTTAATCCCTCCAGGATTCCCAGAGGAACAAATTCCACAGTTCAGATCCGGGTCCTCTAAACATTGTTGCCCATATTCATCCAAAATCTTTAAAGTTCTGTTAAAATCATTTAAGAAAAAGTGGTGGGAGACATCAAAACAGAGAAATTGAGTCTCTTGGGCAGTTAAGTCAATGTAATGACTGACACTGAAAAGACTTTGCTCTTGGCTTTGTATTGAAGAGGTGGTAGAGATTGAGAGAGAAGCTGCCTAGGTCAACGTGCTTACTGTGAGCCATGTAGCCAAATGTACGGTTTACAACAAATCATGTAATTCTTTTAAGCTCTTTCAGAGCATTTTTATTCCTCTCAGGGGTTGCAATAACCAGTCTGTAATTATGAAAGAATAATTTTTTTCTGGGTTGCAGCTGAAAGCATTTTGTATTGCTGTGGTGACTTAGGCATCTAGTAACACCAGGGAGTTTTTTGCTTTGGTAGTCAGTGGCACAAAGGGCAATAAATTAGCTCATGTCTTGAAGTCCCTCCCAAGCTTATTTTCTATGAGACTTCAATTCTGATACTATTGGCTCGCTAGTTTTCCTAGTGACTTCCTGTAGAAGTGTATAAAGATGAGGAATTTTCTAAAACTTGGATGAAGAAAGTTTTCCCAGGGGAATATTTGGGACTGAATAATTTCTAAGCCATATGTGGTATGGCAGCCTACATTGATTTTCTTTTAAGATTATGTTTGCATGTTAAAGTAATAAAGATTTTTAAAAGGTAAAAAACCCTCCAAACAATTAGGTAGCTCCCAAGAAACTTTAACTATTTCCGAAACCAAATTATGCTCAGTTTAACCCATTCTTCGTCGCAATTCTGTAGACAGCCTTAAGCCTGCAAACATTAGATCTTCACAACCAGTTGGTTAGTCTGCAGATATTCCTCTAACTGTACTATTTATCCACTATCTTTACTTAATTACAGTGACTGTACTTCAGTATATGAAAAGAACAAATCAGAACATGCTATATTTGTGTAACACATTTTCAGTGGAGCTTTTAACATCAAACAACTGCATTTTTTAGTTACATTTTTGCTTATTACTCACACTGCCTTCAATTCTTTTATGCTGTAGGCAGTCTGCACTGCAAGTGCAACTTTGATTCAGCTACACAAAGTGTTCCATGCATATGCTGGGAGAAGATCCACAGCTACAGAATTCTTCAAACTGTGGAAGAATATTTGTGTCCAAGTCAACAAGATGAGCTACTAAGCTCAAAGAATACTGTGGCAAATCTAATTATTTCTGTACATTTTCATATTTTTGTATTTAAAGAACAATTTAAATATTTATTTTTATCTGAAGCATCTTGGATTTCTAAAGAATTCCCTGTGTTAATATTAAGTATATTCCAAGTTTAACTTGTTGAAATATATTATGTACAACTTCTATTGGTGTCTGACTTTTTTTCCCTCATAGACCTGAACCAGTATTTCCTCAAGAAGCGCTGTATCACATCTTACCAGTATAGCTATAGATCTGTAGAATGTCCTACAGCAGTTTAAAAAGAAAAGCTCTCTTTTCCATTCCACGATTACAGATAAAGAATTTTTATATTTATGCATTGGTAGGTAAATGGAGACAAATCCTCAAATCCTACAGCATTTTCATGTTATCTAATTCTATTACTTTGTCTTTCTAGAATTTCATGTTATTATAAAAAGTTTATTATTTTTCTTAAGTAGAAGTGAACTGTTTATTGATATGAATATGTACAACCACTTAGGGAGATACTAATCCAAATACTGAGAAAGGGAAGAAAGAATATTAGATGAGTAATTAAATACAAATTCAGTAATGCCACAACTGTCCCAGAATCCATTATTATTTCTCCTTGAAGATCAGGAAACACCTCCTCCATGTGTTTATCACATATACTGAAATGCCAAAGAAGTAGCATTAGTTTTAGATACAATAATGCCTATATGCACATCTCCAGCTTCAAACAAGAAGGGGAGGAAGGTCCTGTTGTCACGTATCCTTGTGAGGCAGCTGAGCGTGTGCTACCTCATTTCCCTGAGAGAGCAAAGCTACAACATCCTGGTGGAATAAAACTGGACACAAAATTCCTATAGAAACAGTGCTCCTCAGTGGGCTTTGTTTATGGTAATACTCTGTTAATCTGGTACTCTCAAATTACACCTTTCTACCCTGAGCCCTCCAAGAGCCATTTTGAGAAAAAAAAAAAAAAGGAAAAAGGAAATAATAACATTTTCTTCTCTCAAATGGAACACTGAAGCACAAAAAATACATTTGAAATCTACTGATTTTCATATCTATCATCTTATCTATCACCAAGGATTTCAAGTCTACCATGGTGGAGCTGGGAGCTGCACTGACTTGGCAATGGAAAGCTGAGGCAACAGGCCTAGCTGGCAGGCACCACTGAAGATGCTGACAGGAGATAAAAGTGCATAGGAATAATTAATTAGGCCGCTAAAGTTTGTCTTCTTTAGTTCATCGCTAGAGGAGATGGCATAAGATGGAATTAATGATCAATGGTCACAAAATGCCTCCGGTGCATCAAGTAAGGTGTAGGAACAAGTACAAATGAGTTTGTGTAAGTCTATTATTGCTTTTACAACCTCTAAACTAGACTTGCTTTCCTATTTATAGTATCTGTTGATAAAATGTTATCAGTTAGTGTAGAAGAAGCTAGTGTTCTTTTTGCCTTCTCTTCAATTACTGTAGGATAAAAGGGAGGCGAGTCCCTCAGGGTGGGGAGAAGAAAAATAATGATAATCACAACCCCCATCATTACCAACTGCACAAAACTGGTCTTGCAAACACAACTTTTCTTTTGTGATACATTTAAAAGGTGTAAACTCAGCTATTGCTGTTTGTAAGATCCGTCCCTTCTGTGAGCACCTGATATGACTTCACTGTTATGTGTAAAACAAAGTCCAGAGCACCTTTCTCCTTAAGCTTGGTTGCTAAAATGCTAGGTTGCTTCTTCTCATTCTCTCATGGTTCTATTTTTAAGAAAATATACGCTAGGATCACTGGATAATTCAGGTCAGAGGGGCCTCAGAAGATCTCTAGATCAAGCAGCTTCCTAAAAAAGATACAGCTAGAAGGTCAGACCAGGTTGCTCAGACCCACTCATTGCCTAGCTCTCCTCGTGAGGAAAGAATACTCTTTATATCCAACCTGAAACCCTCATTTTAACTATGCCCAGTGTCTCATTGTACCACTCAATGAAGAGCCTGGTTCCATCTTCTTGCTAATCTCCCTATAGGTACTGGGGTCAGGTCCCCTCAAAGCTGCCTCTTCTCCAGGCTGATCAAGTTCAGCTCTCTCAGCCTCTCCTCAGATGACAATTGCTTCTGCTTTTGACCATTTGGGTAGACTTTTGCTGAACTAACTCCAGTTTACTGCTGTAATTTTTAAATTTGAGGTGCTAAAAACTGGAAACAGTAGGGGATCTTCCTTCCTCAGTGCAGGGCATGGCATTTCATAAAGTTCCTCTTGGCCCAGTTCTTCAGACCATACAGGTCCTCTGCAGTGCTTATCTTACCCTTATGCATACTGACTGTTCCCCTAATTTGATATCATCTGCAAACCTAATGAGAAAGAAGTCCATCCTGCAAAACATCAGTTGTTAACCAGAATAGGTCCCACCATATTCTTATGTCCCAGGAGAAATCAGAGAATACCCGGGTATTGCAAATGGAAGACCAGAGTAAAAGTCAACAACAATCAATAACTGGATGTGAAGATCTAGCACAAATATGTCAGAGGAAAGCTACTCTGTATATGTGTATAAGTGCCTGTGTGTCACTAATATCAGAGGAGAGGGAGACAGCAGGAAGATACTCATTGTTACATGAAAATCTGAACCAAGTGAACACATGGTGCTATTTTGAAGGGACGAATACACCACAAGCTACATAGGATGTCTGGAAAGGAGGTACAAAGTATTAAGAAGGCAGTTAAATGCAAAAAAAAAAAATATTAAGACATTACACTTATATTAGCAGGAAAAAGAAAACCCAAACCTTTTTAAAAAACTCTTACAAACTTATTTATTAGCAGGTCATATCCAATTAGTCCTGACACAACTGAGAAAATATTTCTTGCTTGTATTTGCATGGATAAAACTGTTCCAGATTTCAACATCAGTGATTTTGCTAATGTTGTAGCTAATATTGTAGTCTACTAAGATTGTACAAATTTTCAAAGATCAATAAAAAAATTTTAGATCTAATTTAAGTCTATGGCAAAATTCCCCTTGACTTCCTTAGGGCCATGATTTCAATTGTGAAGTTTATTCACAGCAGAAGATGTAAGTAAAATATGTAAGGCATCTGACAGAAAGCTTGGGGAAAAGGAGGAATAACCAAAGGTGAAATATATAGTGAATCACATATTTTTCTACTAGATGAATGAGGTGGAATAGCAAGTAAGACTGGTAATTTTACTTGCTCTAGAGGCATCTAAGAGTAATACTATAGTAAACAAGGAGAGCTGATAATGTATTTTAATTTGCAAATTCCTGTGACAAACTTCAAAAAATCCAACTCATACTAAAAGTAGACATAAAGATTTGCCAGTATTAAAACTAGTCAGGTGAAGGAAGAACACAAGATTATTTCACAACATAGAGGTAGGCTAACAGCAAGAATTGTCTAAGATTGTACATTGGATTTCTATTTTGAACATAATTATGAATAAACCTGAAGATATAAATAGAAATAACAACACAATATATTTAGATTAGTTATATGTAAAGTTAACTGTGAAAAACCCCCAAAGTTGACAATCCATGGCAAATCAATTTACTGTTGACAAATAAAAGAAGACAATAAACTACGCATATTCATCCATCTACTGTAACCACTTGGGAAATATATTATTATGAATCCTTCAGCGGTGCCTCTGCTTAAGAAGTCAAGACCCAGTATGTTAGACTAACTAGGAGAGAATAATGACAGTTACAATAATATAGAGCATGTTTATGTATTTATAAGTAGGCCCTCGCCTCAACTAGTATGTTCAATGTACTTGGCTACCTTTTACCTAGTACTCACTCATCTCAAAAACAATATAGGAGTATCCAGGAAAGAACAACGGAAGTGACCTATGGCATGGTAAACACATTTGTAGGAGGAAACATAACAAATGGTAGGAGTACTTTGAACTGATTTAATTTATCTGCCTCTGAACTCAACACAAGAGGAGTAGAGGCCTGGAGATATGAGTAAAAGTGATACAATAGAAATATGGAAACAAGGAAAATATAGGAAAAAAGCAAATGTTCACCTTCACCTTACACATAATTAATATGGCATATCTATGATCATTTTATCATTACAGTTATCATACTACAATTTATTGTAAAATAAAGAGGCATAGTGCTACTGCAAAAGAAGTTTTTAAAATCCTCTGTAAGTTATACAGTTAATGAATTGTGGTTTTTAAAAACACTATATATTTAAATACTACTAGAAACATTAAGTATTCAATAATTCCAAGATGCTATCTACCATTACTCTACAGTAAAAATGTTTAACACATACTGACCTTCATATTGCAGAAGCCAGCCAGCAATTAATTCATGGACACTAGTAGCAAACCTTTACTTTTTCATTTCTATAGCATAGGCACTTCCCAACTCAGGGATGACTTCGTGCTGCTTATCTACAAAATATACCAATACATTTGATTCTGAAGTGGCTGGAGATGGTGTTTGGTGCCTCCTGCCATATCAGATTGACAGATTTATTTTTTTTTTGACAATCTGATGATTTCATTTGACCAAAACCCAAAAATTCTTCATTAAAAATGGGCAATGAAAACATATAGATTTTTTTATATATTATGAAACTGATAATTAAATTGACCAGATCTTTGTGTTTTGTCTGTTGTTTGTGGTTCTTTTTAAATTATTATTCTTTTTTAATTTGGCAAGAAAAAGCCAAGACTGTAAATAGGGATATCCTATTTACACTTATATATTATCAGCTACAAATGTTAAAACCACTTACTAAAGAGATGAAATTTTGAACATAGATAAAGAAATTATCTTTCTAAAAAACTGGCATATTAAAAATACACTTTCTTTAAATATCAAATGAGGCTTAAAACTCACCTACAATTAGCCCTTCTTATGGGATCAAAATTTTTAAGAACCAAGTTCTGATTAAGAAGATGACATTAACATATATTTTTTGATTCTGGCAACTCTTACTAGAATTCCCATCCTTGACATTGTCTTGCTCCCTTTGGTGTCTAAATAAATGTATTTTCTCTGCAACAGAACCACAAAAAAGTAGAAACTTGACTAGAAATTAGCTTAGGGCACAGGTCTCTAAAGTCTTTCAAACCGTCAACTGCATCTAGTTCAAACGTCAAAAGTTAACATGCTAAACAAAGAAAAGGATTAGGGAGAAAGAGCACAGCACTTTTTAAGGCAAAAATTCAAAGGAAAAAGACAAAGTGCTAGAGATTTGAGTGTGAATATTTTTGGGGTTGTTGAAGAACCACAGAAAAAGACAAGCCCACAAACAACCAAGTTCAAGACAAGAGGCTGTGGATCCAGTGTGCTATGTAGTATCTAATGGTTGGGAAGTTTTAAAAATTGTACTAGTTACACAAAAACTTATCAGCAACAACTAAGTATCTCAATGTTATTTGTGGGTTAGAGCAGACAAATATTCTCTATGTAAAATCTGGAAAGCTATGCAATGATCCAGGAAAAGCTGAGGGAGAATTTGGACTGTGCTACGTGTGACCTTTGTATATTTTAATATAAATACATGGTACATAAAATTGTTCTTCTATTTCTGTTGAAAACTTTTACATCAATAAAACTCTTGGGAAACATAGCTGATCAGATAGATAATACGGGACAAAAAAGTTGAAAAAATATCTTTTGACTAACAATTCCAGCACGTTTTTGTGAGATTTTAGAAGCTAATAATCAACATTTCTGCACAGTGACACTTAAATATTTTGCTATAATGCAGCAACAAGAATTAAATAGCATTACACTTACACTTAGGCATGGAACATCTTCTGGAACAGTTCACTGAAAATGTTGATTGATATGCTTGATGGTAGGTTTCAAAATTTTCAGCAGGATGCTACCGAAGTATTTCCTTTCCATCTGCTAAATTTCTTGGCACTTTCATCTTTATTTTATTTTTTAATGTTTAAAAGCTAGGACTTGAAGTGATCATAGAATCACAGAATATGCTGAGTTGGAAGGGACCTATCAGGATCATTGAGTCCAACCCTTAGCCCTGCACAGAACCATCCCCAAGAGTCACACCATGTGCCTGAGAATATTGTCCAAATGTTTCTTGAACTCTGTCAGGCTTGATGCTGTGGCCATTTCCCTGGGGAGCCTGTTCTAGTATCCAACCACCCTCTGTGTGAAGAACCTTTTTCTAATATCCAACCTAAACCTCCCCTGACTCAGCTTTATGCTGTTTCCTTGAGTCTTGTCATTGGTCATGATGAGGTCTCCCCTGTCTCCTCTTCTCAGCTGCTCCTCCTGCTTCCCTAAAAGACCCTTCACAATTCTTGTGGTCCTCCTTCGGATGTTCTCTAATAGCTCAATGTGGTTTTACATTGTGGTGCCCAAAACTGCACACAATATTCAAGTTGAGGCCGCCCCAGTGCAGAGCAGGGTGGGACAATCGCCTCTCTCGACCAGCTGGTGATGCTTTGCCTGATGCCTCCCAGGACACAGTTGGCCCTCCTGGCTGCTGCTGACACTGCACTGGTACTGCTGACTCATATTCAACTTGCCATCAACCAGGACCTGCAGGTCCCTTTCCATAGCGCTGCTCTCCAGCTTTTTCATTCCCCAGTCTATACACACAACCAGGGTTGCCCTGTCTCAGGTGCTGAATCCAGCACTTGCCCTTGTTCAGCTTCATATGGTTGGTGATTGCCCATTTCTCTAATTTGTTAAGGTCTCTCGTCAAGTTCTCTCTGCCCTTGGGGGAGTTGACAGCTCCTCCCAGTTTAGTATCATTGGCAAACTTACGTGGTATTCCTTCTAGTCCTGCATCCAGGCTGTCAATGAAGATGTCAAAAAGAACTGGACTGAGGATGAAGCTCTGCAGAATCCCACTAGTGACAGGTCACCAGTCTGACGTTACCCCATTCATTATTATCCTTTACACCTGACCTGTGAGCCAATTGCTCATCCATCATGTAGCACAGTTATTCAGCTGTGTGCTGGACATTTTGCCCAGAAGGATACTGTGAGAGACAGTATCAAAAGAGCAACAGGAGATAAAAGCTCAAAGCATTTTTTTGACTGTGATGTCTGATAATGCCAAATTTTCAAGGAATGAAGAAAACGAGGGGAAACATGAAGAAAAATTAAAATCAAGTTGGGGGGAAGTCCCTAATTATCTAGACTATACTATGACAGTATTCATGGCTGGGCTTCGCGAACGAAGATTTGGGAAGGGCTCTACCCACGTTTGTTGCAAGCGCGTTGGTGGCTAAAAAGGTCAATACGGGATAGACAAGTTCGGTTGCAGTATAATACTGCATCAAATAAACACACCCCCTGATCCATCTCAATCAGAAGCTTATAGAAAAGTCTTTGAAGACCATTAGTGAGTGGCCACGATCATACAAAGATTCTGCAACATCATTAAACCTTTATTAATGGTACAGTGAAACAAATGAACTTGGTAAAGTCTAGGTAAAGAAGAAAAACTACTGGATATGTTCAGCCTATTTAATACATTTTTAATATTGTTTCTTAGTTGGAGAAAACCACCAGAATACTTGCAGTTATAACTCTAACAGGGTCTGTACTACAGGCATTCACAGCACTGTTCTAAATCAAAGGCTGCTGATGGATGCAACTACACTTAGCCACAAGATTGTGAATGTTGTTTCTGTATATGGACTTCACCAAGTATAATCACATCTTCAGTCATCTGGAGATTTGGTAACTTCAATGTGACCTACAAATGGGGTTTCACACTGAGGTGAAATCTTTCTCTAAGGTCCTTAAAAAAAAAGTGCATTGGAATTTTTAGTCTTTTAAAATGTGTAAAGTGCCTATTTTTCTACAAATTCTAAAGACTAAACAGTTGACAAAAACTAATTTCTCAGCATGATGTCCTATATTTTTCAATAAATGTTTGCTTGGATTTATGGGTCATAATTTAAGCTACTGGGATAAGCATTAGCAATTGGATATAATTGTATGCTTTTATTTGACTTTTTATCTTATAAATAAATGTAAAGACACATTTTGGACATGTGTATTTAGAAAAAGATATCTAGAAAGCTCACTTTCAAAATTTTTGGCTTATAACATTACAGTTACTAAAAAAACAAATACAATCATCAAGAGTGGATAAAATTTGTAACTGTCTGTGCAGTTTTAGAAATACATTGTTAATTGCACTGTCATCTCAGTTTTGCATTGCACAAAGACAGGAATTTCTTATGAACTAATTTTAAGAGTTACACAACCACATTGCAGGGAGATTTAGTTGTGCAACTTCAAACACATTTTTAACATCTGCAACAATATTTAAGATGCTGCCTTTTCTTATACTAAAAAATGTGAAAAGTCTAAGTATATTGTCCATACACTGAGAATTCATGACAGCAGTACCACAAAGTTTTCAGCAGGACAGCTTCCTAAAAGGTTCTGTGAAACCCCACAGGAGTCTAACAACTTTTACACGTTGTGCTATGGGGATCTGACTCTTTTCATCTGAAAGTGCTGTATCTCTGGAGTGATCTTTTTAAGAGCATTGGGAATGTATTCTAGAAGTGCAACAGTTAGGGCTGGAATAATGTAAGAAAGAAATGGCAACTTCTGATCAAAAGTAAGAAATGTAACATTTAAGAAGCAAAAGAGGAAATGATAAAGGACTGGACCATCAGTGTTGGAAGAAAACTGATGAACAGAAGCAAAATGTAGAAGACAAATAGACTGAAAAGGAGAGTAATATAAAATAAAATTAAAAAATAGGATAATATAAATATTTAGGAAAACATTCAAGTGAAAAGTTGTGTCAATGAGAATGGTGAAAAATATTATTAATCAAAACATCATTGCTTATTTTTCCATTAGTGTCCACATGTGATTGGCTCTGTACAAAAGCCAAAATTTTTTCACTGTGTCTTATCACAATAGAACTTTCCTCAATGGGAATATGCTCAGACAAAAGATATAACCTTTAAGATCCCATTTCCTAGCTGTTCCTCTTTCCACATAAAAATAAAAGTCAATTGTTGTCACGAAGTCTCTTTGCCCATTATCTTCCTTATGTTAGATTTATGAATAAAAATGTGTGAAATTAAATTATACAGGCATTAAAATATCATGTGATTAGGTGAAACAGTTTTGATGAACAAGGATACCTAAAATACTGCAATTGCTACCACATTCATCCACTCAATTACATGCTTCTCACCTATTTAATAATGCTTGTTACATCCCTGTTAATTGATGTGTTTTACAAGTTTATTTTCTTATAGACTATGTCAAGTCTTATACAATGAGCAAGAGACTTGGATCATAGCAGTCCCCTAGAACAAGCCTCCAAGGTAAATGCAAAGAGATCATGAAATGGGACAATGAAACGATAACAAAAAAAAAAAAAAAAAAAAAAAAGGAACGAAGGAAAGACAGGGGATTGGAACATTATGAAGTTAAAGAAACAAGGGAATGAAAGGGATTAAAACTGGAATGATAGGTAACCTACTGTAAGTGGTGTGAAAGCTTAACAGTGGGGGACTGGAATAATCAGATATGGGAACGACCTGACAATGGAATGCTTTCAAACTGAAGCACCTCAAAAGTAAATGATCTTAGAGCAGAATAATCATATTTGCCTCTGGGAATAAAATTTAAAGATAAAAAAGTTTGAAAAAAAAATAAGTTTGATGATTATGCAGATAGAACTGCAGAGAGAAAGGATACAGTCAGGGCAAGAGTGAGAAAAGTTAAAGGATTAGGTTGGGAACGACAGCAGAATACAAAGGAAAAGGTGACTGAAACCACAGATGGTTGGAAGTCACTTTTTCCACACAAAATTGAAGACGAAGGACTACACTGGATATAACTTATTTTTTTTTTCAGATTGACTCTTACTCTTATTCATTTGGACAAAAGTTATTCTTTCCCATAACAGCCTACCATAAAATTTTCTAGAAACAGCTTTAAAGATCATGGGATACATGTTCGCATCTTGACATTTGGCTTCAAACAATTCCTGTCTTACAGAGTCCAGAACTAAAATAGCTGAACAAAAAGAGTCACAGAGGAGATGAGGATATATTAATTCACCTTTTAAGAAGTCATTTGAAAAATTATTTCTTCTTTTCACAGTACTTTTTAAAAAATACAAACAATTAAAATTCTATAAATCCGAATGACATCTATTAACTCCAAGATTCTGGATTTGCTGTTAGGAACTAGATTATTTAGGTAAATCAACTGAGAATATGAGATTAGTTGCACTGTCCTCAGTGCATTCTCACAGAGTGAGAATTCTCTACATTCTCACAGACTGAGCAGAGAAAAAAACATGATGACAACCCCCTTCCACAAAACCTCAGCAGAGGGATATCTGCTTTTCCTATCTCTTTTGCTAAATCCTCCCACTCCTTATTAAATAAGCTGCAGTGAGTTTTAACAATATGGTATAATCACCCCATTGTTTCTTATGGCAAGACTACATTTTCTCAGCCTACAATTTTTCTTGTTTTCTCATGACCAATTTGTCTGTTTCCTCAACTGCTACAGAGACCTTTTCAGATTAAAATGCTACCTTTTCCCCCCAAGTTTATACAATGGAGTAAAATGGCGTTTTGCATTTGCCATGACCACATGGAAAAATGATGTAATAAGTGTTCTGGTGATAGAACACCCTGGTCTGTGCCATTTGCAATAATCACTTGAGTGTGATCAGTCTAGTACAAATGCAGAGACAAACACCAGAAAAACAATTGAACTTGATTTCCATCCCTTATATGCCATCTCCAAGAGTGAGAATTCTTGAACATATAATAGAGACAGGAAAAGTAATAACAGAAAGTTTATTTCATTATGATCCTGTTGTTAATTTAAGAATCTGAATTTATTGGTTCTGAAAGAACTGACTTTCAAATCCCTCCAAAACTCTTCAGCACTATGCTAACTATGATGTTTCTTATGTTGTTAAAAAGAGGTTGTTAAAAATGCTATTAAAAAAAAGTTGCATTATCATTAATGCAGAAACTTATTGTTCTTAAGCATCACGTCTTATACAATGCTGTTGTTTCCTCAGGAACAATAACAGTTTTTCCAAAGTTTTCCATAGCCATGCAGCTTTAATTGCATTCTTTGGATGCTTGTGGTTTCTTTTTTCTTACTTCGGAAGTCTGCATTTATACAAAGGTGTGTACTGTGGAACTTCCAACTACATTCCATGTACAATTGTTATGCAAGACTAGCAGCAACTCATTTCACATCAACAATGAATTTTTATGTATAAAGTATCTTCAGTTGTATTTGTCACTTTGAAACCTGTTGCTTATCAGCTATAACTCATAGTAATTTTGGAGAAGTAGTCCACACTGAAAAAATTAAGGAAGAAACAGTCTTAAGCATTGACTTAAATTAAAATACAATTATCTGACACTGATTGTTGACAACTCATCTTAGAAGAAATTAAAATTTTGAATAGAATATATATGCCCACAATAAGTAACATATTTTCTCAGTGAAGATTTATGTCAAGGATGCACTCAATGCCTACATACCAGGAATTGGACTTGAAGATTAGTCAAGGACAGAACTTGAATTTAATACTGCTGAAACACAGAAAGTAAACCTAGGATTTAAGATCCCACTAGCGATATGCTGCATACTGGATCATGGAATTACCATCTTTCATTAGACAGAGAAAGGAAACTGGAAGGCACACAGCATAAAATTTCAGATGCTTTATGTAATTATTAATACAAGAGTTACCCCAACTACCAGGCCATGGTTATCCTGATCACCTACAACTTACTGCAGTATTTTTAAGTGTTCAAAAAGTATAAGAAATGGAGCGGATTATATTTCATTACCCGAGGCCAAAATTTTAAAGCTTTTAAAGTGCCCTAAATACTCTGGCTGGAACTCGCTGCACTTAACAAGCACTTAAATGTGATACAGTTACTTGAAGTTATAGACCTACTGTCTTTCTTTAGTCAGTGAACAGAAACTATTGTCTAAGCAAGTTGATTTGCCCACCTATGTTAAGACACCTGGTCGCAGATGGGTAAGTTGATGATTTAACTGCTCTTACTATCCTCTTTCAAAAACCAGATGTGAAGTACTAGGTTCAAAGACTGGAATAATTTCCCCACTCTCTGACACTCAGTAGCTAAGGTACCACAGCAACAGAAATCAATGTTTCTGATAATGTTCCCATTCTCAAGCATGGAAATACTGACTTCTGCACACACACACAATATTTGTTATGTTTATAAAAAGATGCATTTATGCTAAAAACATCAGTATGAACATCTCAAAACAGTAAAATTTTGCTATCATACATTTATCTGATAAAACAATATTCAGTACAATTTTAACAACCTAATGCTTAACTGACGTGCTCGGTTTTGACACTGTCACTGGGACTCTTCTCACATTTCCTGCTGATGCTCTAATACTAAACAAATATCTTGCCGTGAAAGCTTGTCTAGAATCCAAATTCCACACCTTCCCAGATGAATGCTGTGATCTCTAAATTGTGCATAACCTCTTGCTTCTTTCTCTAATACCATGCTCCATTGTTCCTGGCTATGTGCCAGCTACAAGATGGCAGGCAACGTAATTGCTCAGCATATACCTGGTGTCATGGCTAGTACAGCCTCCCGGGAATCAGGAGATGGAGGTTTAATCTACTTGGAGATTAATAGAGCCCCCAAATTCATAGGTGAGTACAGCGATTATCACGCAACCAGAACACTTCTCTAGGGGAGAAACATCCAGAGTTCCTGGATGAACCTTCTCAGGAGGCTAGAAGTAAGTTGGTGCTTGTGTCAGTAAAATCCATTTTTTTACTAGTTTATTAACTATTTTTCATTTAAAAAAATGGTATTATGTAATCTGTGTAGGTAATGCAAAATTTGTGTCTTCATTGTTTGCCATACTCTTGCTCTCCCTATTGTCCCTATGTTTACCTCCATCTTGCTCTTCCTATATTGTCATTTTCTTAAGTAATGCCCTTTAATAAAAATGAGGAGCCTTGACCAATGTGATCATACAGGCAAGGAAGAGGCCTCTTTTCTTCCTTGGTCCTCTGCCTCCCACACAGACCTCTCCCTTTCTTGACTTTTCCTTGCAGATTGCATTCATTCCCTTTATGCCTTAGCAAAGAAAAAGTAAAAATGTCACAAGTGAGCAGGTATCTAGTCATAGCCTGTATATTTTGCCTAACAGCTCATAGTCTCACAGAAGCTCAGTGATCGTGCACTGTTCGGTACAAGGCATGAATGAGCATGGGCTCTTTCTCCAGTGGTATCTCAGGGCATTTACTGTTGCTTCAATTTTAAAGAACTGAGCAACACATCCTTACAAATTTCAGAAGAGTCACCACAGTAAGTCCTGAAACTACATCTTTTGACAAATGGCATATCATAAAAATGAAAGAGGAAGGCTGAATCTTGAGTTACGGTGCAACTCTGTGTATTTGCCTTTTTTATAGGCAAGAACTGCTACAATATGCAGTATTTTAGCTGTAAACACAGCTATCAATGTAGTCATATCTACATAATCATATGCACAGATATCTCAGTTTATCCAGCAGAATGGCAGACGGTACGTAAGATATGTAAACAGATCTGCCAAACACTTACAAAACAACTTTAATAGCAAGTGTCATTCTTTTCTGTAAAGTAGCTGTTTTTAACACACATGATCTAACTCTTGTTTGCTCTTTAAAGTTTTATTGTCTTGGCATTTTATACAGGAAGAGAGCATTAGCATACTCAGGAGAACTGCTAAAAGTAAAAGGCCTCAAGCTACCCACTGCATGGTTGATAGCATAAAGCATGGGATATAAAAACTTTTGTCTGATTGCTCACTTTACTTGTTTTAAAGTAGTGTTACTCTCAGGAGCATATATTCATGTTCTTTCTACTTCAAGTTTTATTACTTCTTTTGTATTATTTAATACATCTAAAGACACTTCCAAAAGACAAATTTTTCCATTTTGAAAAAGTAATGGTTTGGAACCTGATAAAATACATGAATGTTCACAGTGCATTATTTTCAAAGGCAAGTAGAACAAATGTACAATAAAACAATTAAATGCATGACAATAAACATTTCTGTGTGAGCACAGATATATTAACATACCAAACAAAAGAAGAAAAAATTGGTAAAATATTTCCCCTAAAAAAAGGTCAGATCAAAATGGATTCTTTGCACACCAGAGCATAAGTAAAAAGGGAGTCTGCTCTAAATTACTGTTACTGCTAAATACCCCACTCTAGAAATTAAAATGAGCATTTAAAATGTGAAAGAGAAAATGGAATGAAAAAAGGCAAATGAGATCAGCTTTTTTAAAAATAAAAAAAAAGGGAGAGATACCATAATTATAGATACACATTAAAAATCATTCTACAGTAAACTTAAAACTAAGTCTACTTAGATATCACACTGCTAATTATTATATAAATAACCTAGGAAACAATACCTCCAAGATACATGTTTTACTATTTAGTAAACAAGAAACTGCCATGTTTGACACCACTGATTAAGGCCAGGCATTCCTAAAGCTTCAGACACATTTCTGAAATCCACAATACATCAATTTTTAATACTTCCACTCTCTCAGCTCCATTAAAAAGATGGTAGGGGAAAGATTTTAGAGTAATTAATGATATAGTTAGCTGCTAAATATTAATAGGAATCGTAGTCTTGCATAAAATATAACATATAAACCTTGCCAATACAGACGCACCAGTAATTAAACTTGAATATGTAATTACACTGATTTATATGACAGGCAAAAAGTTACACTTTACTGGCTTCTATGTAAACTGCGGGCAACAGTTAAAGTTTGCATTTTATGGTTTATATAAATGAGCAATATCTCTACTACAGTTCATAAATGGTTTAGAGACTCATAGTTAAAATTACAACTAAGTCAAATGTGAACATTCTCACCACACCTTACAAACCAGGCTGTGAAAATGACCACAGAGATCATTATGTTCAATGCTTGCAAGCAAGATGATGAGGTTTAAAAAAAAAAAGCAAAAAAAAGAGCTTATACCAATCTTACTACAAAGTAAATGAAGACACATCTATTTAAATGTTTTAATATAAATGTTTAGTTTCAAATATATAGCTCCAGACATTTCACTTACCATCTTTCAAAGCGGTTTTGAGTAATATTGTGTCTTAGACTAAGGCATTTTTTCTTGAAAGGAAGCTAAGTGGACTTACATGTGAGGCTGAGGAGAGCAGCCTGGACTGCTATTTCCATTACTGTCAATGTGATCCAGCGAACCATTGAGATCTTCATGGACTGCCTGCAGTAAGCCACTGGATGCGTTATTTATCAGTCCTGGGTTACTAAGCAATGGTAAACTACTCTCTGCCAGTGCAGCCTACCAAAATGAAGAGTAAAAACAAAATGATTACTCCATATATATACAAAGCACTCATACATGTATGAACATTTAGAAATATACACACACAGAGCAGCACATTTTGAGTAGTCGTAGAGGTGGTCAGAAGGATTTCGTGCATTTCCAATTATTTTCACATTCTGAATATAACAGCATTTCTACTTCTGGTTTGCATTTCTCTTACTTAGGTTTCATTATTTTCCATTATTAACTATGTTCTGATATTCAAGGCATTTTCTAGTTTTATATCATTTTTTGACTCTGAATTACACTTAACCCCTTTGCCCTTCCACACAATGTATGGCTCCTTTATAATGCAGGCAGCTGCTATACTTTAAAAAATGACCAGAACTTACCTCAAAATAAAAAAGTCCTGACATTTGCCTCTTCTGCATAAAAATTATATATTATAATTAAACTTTAAAGTTTTTGCCATGAGCACCATGTTCCCAACACTATGATGTGAAATCATTTATGACAGCTTGGAT
>NW_024104322.1:1237500-1247500 GCF_003945595.2 Pipra filicauda | reverse complement strand
AGGAGTATATATCATCATTAATACCAATCCTTTTCACGTATCCAGTATTAACACGCGCTAAACCAAGACTGCTTCAGAGCTTCTTTTTCTTTCAGTTTTTTATTTCTTTTTAATAATTGAAAAAAATCTGAATTTTAAAAAAAATTCAATTTATATCATCTGCATTAAATACCTCTCTGACAGCCTCAATTTACCTCTACAATATTTTAATACTTAACAGCACAAATTTAGGGAATATCAAAATAAAAGTATTGATCCAAAGTGTCCTACCTGATGACATGGGAATGTTGTATTTGTCTGAATGCCTTCTTCGAATGGCTCCCACATTGGGTACACTGGCTGGGGTGATTACAGAAGGTCCCTGGGTAATTGGGGTGACTGGGGCCGTTGGTGTTGTGGGAGTTTGAGGTAAGCTCTGTGGGGATGCCTCCAACATGTTCTTAGACATGGTGACACTAGACACCAAATTGAGCTGCAGAAACCCAAAAGGAAAGAAAAAGTAGAGAGAAAATAAATTAAAAAACAACAACAACAACAAAAAAAAAAAACACCAAAAAACCCCCAACTTAAAAAGGTTTGACAAATGAGAGTGGATTCACTTCTACAGCTGTGTTGCCACTAATAAGCTGCAAAAGGAAGCAGCCAATCTCAACTAATTACAGGATGAAATTGTATCATAAGAACTCTAATTAGAGGATGCTGTTAGAGGTTATCTAATAATCTGCTGCAATGTTACTGAGGACTAACTCCTTCTAGTACTACTAGACTTCACAGAAAGTATGTTTGTCTGCAATAGAAACTAGCTCGTGACTATTTAGGTCTGTTGTAAAACAGATCTAGCTCCTGGTGAAACAAAAATAACAACAATAAATGCAATAAAAGATGTTAGTATTCATACAAACAAGACTTAAAATAAGTTGCAGTTCTGATGCTGCCAGAGTTTTGTATTTTTTTTCCCCGGTCCCAAATCTCAGCTGAGAGGCTCCAGCCAGCTGGAAAATTTTACACTGACCTTTAGTCTCCTTGCTAATTTGGTGGAATGGTAATGACATTACTACATATTCAAACAAAATTGTCTTAATTGCAAATTAGCCGGAGGAGGCTGAAAATTTTCAAATTAAATCTGATTGGAGATGGAGAGAGGGAAATGGAATTTCCTCACTAACAATCATTTGTGGCATGTGTTAACAAATATAATGAAATGTCAAGTTTGCCAATTCCTCTGGAAGTATCATTTTCAATTTATGATTACAGTGTCACTTATTGCTGATCTACCCTGGAAAGTGGGTGTCAGGGTAGAAAAAAGGAAAAAAAGGTGCGAATGTATGCAAGCTGTTTAACAGTGTGCCCTTCATTACTCCCCTCAGGAAGGCCCTGTTCCTCATTATCAAAAACTCATATTACCTCAGTCATATTTACCGTACATCTTTTGTCATAAATAACATCCAATTAGCAGAATTTATACTCAGGGCAGCACATAAAAAGATTGCTTCCATATACTTAAATGATACTCATAAGGGGTAACCTATACTTAAATGATACTCATAAGGGGTAACCTGTAGTCATTTTCACTTTATACAGTAATTTATAGAGCTGAGCAGGAAAATAATATTAATTGTTCTTCATCTGTGTGGAGCAACTGCAAGGGGGTAAATATCGAAAATTTGGGGGTTGTGTATAATTTAGTAACACCTGCCTTTTTAAATCCGAAATACACTTCTTAAGATAAACCTCTTTTTAATGGGGAGAAAATGATGTGTACAGCATTGATTGATCTTTCTTTGTGGATTTGTTTTACACATTTAGTCAGTAGAGAGATTTGTTAGGGAAACAAAAATTAACATATGCCAGCTAATTGTTCTCCTTTCTTGGGCAGCAGCCAGAAGAAGCACATTAGCAGTCTAATAATAACGACTGGCACCCTGAAGGCATCCCCAAGTGCATCTGTTCCCAATAAACCACAGACTGTTCTTCTGTTCCTACTCTAAGCCAGCAGACTGGAATGGGAATTCTTTGTTACATACATAAAAAAAGCTCAGATAATGCTACCAAATGCTTTATTTAATACATTCACAAAGCTCAGAGTTTAAGCTTGTCTGTGGCAAAAAGAAGCATTTTTGAAGAGTCTGAGAGATGAAGGAAGATTTAAGTGACATATACCTTTCTTAACTCTGAATTGTTAACTTTTGTTTTTTAATATCAAAGCTTTTAAAAGTGCATTTGATTTTTATAATAATTTCCTTTTACAAACAAGCGTACGAATTAGAAAAAAAAAGTTTACTTCCACAGCATTTCATTGAGAGATTCTTTAACTTATCTATTTGCCAACAAGAAAATGCAAAATGAAAAACCATAAAACAGTAAAACTTCTGGCACAGCAATAGCATGTAGCTACAATACACTTTATAGACACATTAAAAATTACAAAAGCTGCAGAAATACTCAATCTGTATGGATGCAAACTACTATGTTTACAATGTTATGGTAACTTATTCTACCAGCTGGCAATAATAAGCATAACATGTTTGTAGGCATGCAATCATGAACTGATAAAATAGAATTTATTATTAACTAAAGAAAAGCATGTAAAACCCAGGATGAGCACTTAGCCACCTCAGCTCATCTGAATATATTCAAGGTTGGGTGAAACTCATTATTCAGGACTCGCAGCCTTGATAACTTTGATTTTCATCCATCCATAGCATGGCCAAAAGGTACCATTTAATGAAGTACCATTCAGAGAGTAAATGGGGTCATATAATAGACAGTGCGGTTGCACCTTGTGTTCATGTACTGATAGCTGTTAAGGGTGCAGTGATGAACCAACAGAGCTCATTTCTCCTTGGTAATAAATTCATGCTATTAATATTTATCAAATGTGTGGGCCGTCTCAACTGAGCCACTGCACATGAGACCATAAATCTCTACTATCATATCAATTTTGAAGCTTCTTTTGTACAGTGTATAAATTTTAGGGGGGGGGGGAGAGTAGTATTGACCACTCTTCTTTCAAACCAATTTGAGGCCAGCAGTGCAGCTCACCACTTCAGATATCTCTAGTTCCAAAGGGAACTTTAAACTGTGGTTTCATTTTAAATCGCTCATCTAAGATTCTGTATTAATTGCCCACCATCAAACGCAATTAGCAATTCTTTCATGTGTGGTTTATGTAATGTAATACTTCAATTACATTATTCATTCAGGTTCTGTTTTGGATTATAGGCTGAAAATTCTTTATTAGTGTAGATGTAACCATGCTGCTGGAGTTTTAAAAAATTTACTGATTGAATAATTAATTGGAAAAGAACAAGCTGCAGATTCCTGATGGATTTATGAGACAATTATTCTGTCTTGTGATTATCTACATTATACTATAGGAAGGAATGAGAAAAATAATCTTATTGAAATGAGACAGTGGCTTAAAACTCTAAAGAAACAATATTCTCAAAATTTTGATAGACTACAGATCATCTGGGGTTAAAATAATTAAATAGTAAAAATGTGTTCTGAAAACCTTTTCCCGCACAGTTCAGCAGCATTTGGTATCTAACCTGAATTGCTAGAGAAGCCTGCATGAGAGAAAAACTTCACAATGCATTGAAATGTAAAAAGCACTCAGATTGCTTTATTCATATATATCCCACATATACTAAAATTTAAGTTTCCAAATGCTTTTCCTTAGTAGGTAAATGAAACAAAAAAATTTGAATTTAATTAGGCTAATGAAAGCAAAAATAATGCATCTAAATTTTCTCTCACAAAGGCAGGGGTTAAGGAAATGCCAACACTTTTTTCATTCATCACCAGGTTATGAAGTGTGCCCTCAAACAAAGATTTTCTTTGAAGTACGTGCAGCTGAAAACACAAGAGATGGAGCATGCTGTCCTTCTACGTAAATATTAACTGGGCATGATATGTAAGTGTGCTCTTTAAAACAGATTATGTTCCTTCTTCCTACATTTCTAGACATTTATAGCCACAGATTTTCATCAATACCCCAGCACTTCATCTTCAAGTACTGGTATATCCTCTTCATATTGTACATACAAAAGTTACTGTCATGGTTAATATTAATGAACAGTTCATGTTTCACACAGCTTCTAGTATAAGTGCAGTGCATCTAAGCACAGTAAATTTTAAGTATTGCAATGCCTGACACCTGACAGTACAACACTAGACCTGCATCAGACAATACTTTTGCTTATATGAAGCCACACTGAATTTAATGGAGTTTGAACCTGACTGCAGATCCAGCTGCACAACTGGGGCCCGATACAGCGCTGTGGAGCGTTTGGAAGCAACAGTGACTTTTCAGTACCTGTACAAACCCCAACAGCATCAATCACAGTGAATGTTTAACACTGCAGCCCTGACAAAAAAAGGAGCAAACCCCTGGTGTTTACAATTCTTTCAATTCGCTGAATAAAATAACGTTTTTGTTCATTTGTTTAAGAATAAAAATTGTTTATTTGTGTTTCCTATTTGTGTAACTAATATGAGAAATTTTCTAAGTACCTAGATTCATTTTACATTTATTTTTTACTGCCACTGAACTTCAAATCTTTCAAAGTGGATTTTCTTTTAATATCTATAAATACATCACAAAAAGATATTCTCTCTAGCTTCAGTCTCAAGGCAATGATTTGGACACTTACAGGTGTACTTTGTTTAGTGTCGCCTATCGTGTAGATTGGATAGATTTTGTAAAAGATAGCATTACTTTTAAAGAAACATACAATTTGACAGGCTATTGCATTTTACTTTCATTCTATTGCCACATTTTTTATCACACTCATTGTTTTCTAACTGTCACTAAATTGTTCATTTTCTTAGCCTGCTACATTCATAGACCTATTTACTGTTTATAAAGCAATATGCACTTACAGGTTTTGGAGATGGCTTGGGCTCCGAGGGTCGCATGTGCAAGTGGGTCATCATTGCTTGAAGACGTTCACGTTCTTTAGAAAGCTGTTAAGAAAGAGTGAGATCAGAAGCATTTTAGAAATGACTGATACAGCTATTTCACTGCAGTGATACATCTTATCATGGAGCTTGTCTTGGTGTAATGATTCCTACATATAAAAGTCTGTGTCAGTAGAAACTTATCTAAGAGGAAATGTAACTTTGGGCATGGAAAGAAAGAAAAAAAAACCAAAAAACTTTTATAGCCTTTCATATGTTAAAAGGTCAGAGAAAACAAATAGCACTTCATCTTTTTGTCAATAAGAGAATTGAGGTCACAGTTGCCTCAACAGTAACAAGTTACTAAGACCATAAATTAGAAGGCCCATAGAGTCTCTTTAAAGTCCTGTGGACACTGTTAGCAATGGCCTAGTGCCAACAGCTGTGAAGGGGTGAAGGGTCCTCAAAGCACAGTTCCTGCCAGGATTGACTACACACTTCATCCTTTCCCACTGAGGTCCAGTTAGTGCCCCCTGCAATCTGCCATCATCAATCTAATTCAATAGAGTGACAGAGCCTAGGCAGTGTGAAATGCTGAACTCTGCCATCAAGTCGGCATCGACACTGAACTGGGTCTCATTACAACTGATGGACCCTACTTCACTAGCAGTCAGACAAAGCAAAAAATGGCATAATTGGTCACACTGCAAGCTAAATCTTCACTTGGACTGTTAGATTACAGCCTAGCCTTTGTAAATGGTAAACAGTTCTTAAGCAGCCCTTACACTGCCTTTAGAAAACATCTCATTACTCAAACCTCTACTTTTTCCTAACTTATACCATTTTCTGACCATATGGTATGTAAATACTGGTAGTTTCAGACTCAAACAAGTTACCAAATTAAAAGCAAAAAAAAAAGAAAGAGGAGGAAGTGTTTGAAATATGTAACTTGTGGATAAAAATAGAAGAACATGAAAGAGAAAAATGTACCTTATAACATGAAAAGAATTTTTTTTCCCACAAACTAGGTTGCAAGAAGAAATGCTCAAAATTTTATTCTAGTGACTTGGCTCTGGATACCTACAATATGATTACATCATTAATTGCAATAAGAATCACTTGGTATTTAATATTACCACTTTCTGGAGAGTTCTTGCTCAACAGTTACACCTGTAGACTGAGACTGGACTAAGGAAAACAACTTGTAAGTAATTTTAAGAGAGGAAACGATCTTTACTACTGGATATATTTTCAGTATTATGGATATAATTTGGTCAGTGCATCTCCAATTAAAGAACATTTGAGGCAAGGGGGTGCGAAGAGGGTTTCTTCATATTGTGTGGCTTCATACTACGTGTGTGACACTTTAGAGACATGGTATTTGCCGTGACGTAAATTCCTAACAAACAAATTAAGCTAACACTATCCTATGAATATTACAGAAGAAATAGCAGCTTTACCTGGGTTTAAAAATCTTTCATTTTAAGGCGAATGACAATTTCTGTACATTATTGTACAATACTCTCACTGTTTTGCATTTCCAGTGTTAAAATAAAAAATACTCAAACAGTTTGCCTTGGCTGAAAGAAGAACAAGTATTCTTACATGAAAGAGGACAGTGAGACAATATGCTAAAAGGTGAGAAAGGCGAAACGTGTTTATCCTTCTTTCTCCAGACACGGCGAGTAACAGAGACAAAAATCTCAGTCCCTTGCTATGTCTCTTGAGCTTCTCTGGCTGGTCCCAAGAGGGGACAGGACTGCTGAGAGATGCCCCCGCTATGACTACTGTATGGGCAGGAGGGGGCGGCGTGGTGTAAGTGTCCTGCAGAGTCACTCATGAGGCTTGTGCCCAGCCTTGGTGGCCTGATAAGTGTAATCTCAATACTGTGAGACCCCAGGGTACTCATCACTTCTTGCATAAGCAGAAGGGAGCGTTCACATACATGCAGTGACCTCTAATGGTTAGAGCATGTACAGGGCACTGGAGCCTCATAGTCCCAGGTGTGGGACCCTCCTTGAGTAGGTCTGACATTACACCTTCTGCTTGCAGAAAAATGCCCACTGACACGCTGGGAGTACTGCTACTCTTTAATCCTGTAGAATGGCATAGACAAACACCAGAGGTCAGAAGGGGAAGAAGGAAGAGGGGTCCAGATCCAGTGTTTCAAGAACTGAAGATGGCTTGGATCCAGTCTTTGCTCCAAGGACTGCATTTTTCATTCACGATGAACGGCATTGGTGTTTCAGTTAAAGCAAAATACTGTAGACAATCTTGATGTTAGATAATTATTGCATAATGTGAAAGATCTTCAAATAAAAAATCCCACTTGTTCATGAGTATTAACAAATTTCATGCAAGAAGCATATGGCTTTAACCTAGAGTCACTAAGGCAAGTGTATTCAATTTAGTTTAGGTTGATAGTAAATAGGCTGATAGTAGGATAATACATCCATGTAACAAACCTGTATTTCTAACTGCTGAACCACTTGCATTTGCACCCGACACTGAGCAGTGCTCCTGTCATCCAATGCATGTTCATTGTTAAGGTGCCTAGAGAAGCAAATAAGACAGTGTTAAGATGAGGAAAATATCTTTATGAGTCCATTTTTCTCTCCTGTGCATATGGCTTCCATTAGCTCCAATGGGAGTTATGCAAAAAGACCTAATCAGAGCATGCCTTACACAAAACAATACAAAATAACAAAACTGATTATTTCATTTAGTTCTACGAACTTTCCCAGTGATGAGTCAGATACCAGTTCCTATCTCCCAGGTCACATATGCCATCTAAAGGCCAATGTAACCAATTATGGACATTTGTTAGAGTGACTGAACAGATTTCCACTCCCTGTTGCTGATGTAGATAAAGAGAATCACCTTACAAATGATTGTCCAAAAGATGTAATTGCTTTTAGGCTGCTTGAACAACTGTGAATTAGAGTTTGTTAAGATTTCTCTATCTGCTCTTCTTTAATCATTAAGCAACAACAGAAGCTCTGCTACCCGTTCCCCAAAACAAAGCTGTAGGGGAATATCCAATTTTCAGTGCAGTTTCTAGAAGTAGCCTCTGAGGATGATGGAAGTGATTGGGCCCCCCAGTATGAGGAAGAGTGTGCGAGGTAAAGGCAGGGGAAGGACCAGCTACACACCTTACTAATACAGCAAGCCTCCTGGGAGAGATTCAGGGTATGCATGCCAGTTTAGCAAAACAAAACCACACTCTGCAACAGGGAAAGAGGACCTCGGTGAACAGCTGCCTGCAACTGAACTTCAGCCTAGACCCAAGCGGCTGTTCCCCAGAGATTTCAATCAAGCACAACTTTACAGAGATCATTTAATAATGTTTTTTGTAGGACAATGTTTTCATTTTATTTTCTCTCTCTCCCAGGATCAAAGAAGTCCCTTTTTGAGCTTTAATAGTGTGTTTGCTGCTCCACTGTGAAGAAAACATAAGAATCAGGCTAAAGAAGAAATGAGAGCAAAGGAGTTCTGCATTTGAATGTGGATTTACTGGCTCTTTCCACTGTAGGCACGAGTGGTAAGCTTTGCAAGGACTACTGTCATGGATGGTCTATCGCACAGTTACAGTAAATAAGTTATCTGTGCTGCGGAGGAAATGTATCTTCTCCTTTTTCTCTCCTAGCAGAATTAATCAGAGAACTATGTAGTCATTTGATTGTTAATCTATGGGAAAATGTGTTCATCAGAAACAGTGGAAAATTAGGAAAATAGTATCTCGGTTTTACTAGCATTTGCCTCTTTTCATTTAAATCACAACTTCTCAGTTTTACAACCCAATGATAAAGTTTTCAGGTGAGCAGAATACAACAGGTTCTGCTATCCTTGCAACAGGCATGGCTGGGGAAGAGATTGTGAAAGATATTTTTAATTCTTTTAATTATTGTTTAAAAATTTTTAAAAAAAGTGTTTAAAGAGTATACATATAGCTTGCTTGGTAGTTTATGCTAAGTACAAGCATCACCAAGGACACATTTCCTTTATGTGAGTCATAAAACCTATAATTTATTTATTTTCAAATGAGCTGACTTCATTCCCCCCCATTGATGCAAAACATTCAGTCAGTTTAAAAAGCAGGTAATTGTTTAGAATGTACCATTCACTTGTTTTTTGAAATTTTGATTCAAAAGAATTTTACTCCCTCAATTACAGAAGCATGATAGTGCACAGTCTGTAAATGTAATGGTTTAATGTTTTCAGTTAATGGGGTACAAAATTGCCAGAAAAAGGTCTGAAGACAGATTTTACCTCATCATCATTACCACTCTCACCAGTACACACCAGTACACTGTGCTTCCACATGCATGTATGCTCACCTGCATATGCTCACAGGTATATGTGGATAACACATTAGAGTAAGCAAGAGTGTAGGTATAAAAGATCTCCCAGCCCAAGTTTGAGGTTACTGTGTACTCATGATTATTTATCAGTTATTACAACACCATATGTTTGCATAACACCTTACAAAATAGATACAGACACAGTCCTTGCCCCGAGGAACTTTAAATGCAACAGCAGTATGCAGTATGGGATAAGAAAGTCCAGTATAATGTAATTTCAATATGATTACATGGTAACTTGGGAGAATGTTCCAAGTTTCTTGAGAGTTAACACAGTAATCTTCGGAAACTCATGAGATATCTGCATCTTTTATACCATGCTTTCATGTAATGTGGTTACTTGTGCTGTGCATTTCGGAGAAAAGCTACTTTATGGAAACATTAAAAGTGTAAAAATTGTTTTAAGAATTATTTTTTCTGATCTTTCTTGCCTGTGAAGTAGGCTTGCTTTATTTATCACGCAAGTACAGGCAATGTAGTGAAAGAAGAACTAGGTCTAATACATTTTTAAAACCCTCTAAAATAACTTTTCTCTGTATAAAGTTGCTGCACTTTTAGGGTCTAATATGCTGCAATCTGCCAAGACAGACATACATTGTTTCCTCCAGAAGACCGAAAATAATTCCAGACTTTTTGGGGTTTTTTTGTTTGTTTGTTTGTTTTGGGTTTTGGGTTGGCTTGTTTGTTTTGTTTTTCTTGTCATGCCTTTTAAGTTATATACAAGTTGTGCTGGTCAA
>NW_024104322.1:1215000-1232500 GCF_003945595.2 Pipra filicauda | reverse complement strand
AGTGTGAACATGAAAAGGTACTAAAGAATCTAATCTAAAGTTATGTATTGATTTCCATCTTAACACTAGTGTAAAATGAAGGAATACTTCTATTTCATAAACAAACTCACCCATTTAGCATCATGACATCTTATTTGTTTTCATGGCACAGAAGACAGACTTGAATGAAAAGAAGAAATACCAAAATATTCTCGGACATTTTTTGCTGGTGTATAGGACAAAAGCCATGACACTGCTGTAAACCCTGATTGACTCTGCACCAGAATTATCAAGATGTTATATGTCACTTTCACATTTTCCAGGGTTATTTGGTTCAGGAAAGCAAGAACATCTGTAAACCTAGCACTACACTGCCTTAATCAAAATGGTTTTAGTGATCATGGATTATAACAGGAGACCTGACATAATGGATGTGCAAAGTCTGCCCACAGAATTAGCATCACTATAGCCTACATAGATGGATGTATTTAGAAAAATATAGTTTTTCTTGAAAAGGAGAATGCTTAAGCTAAATGCATTTAAATTCTTAGTATTAATAATACTTAGCACACTGCATTGAATTTAGGAGATTTCATTTTCTTTTAAATACAAACTTATGTAAATCAGGTTCTTTCAAATCCTATACAGTTTTATCCAATAATAAGCCATTGTTTTGACATTCCACTTAATGCACTAATAAACAAAAATTTATCAAGAGTGATACCTACCTAAGACTTGCAAGTCAGTAAAGGTTACTTCATTTAAAAGTGAAAGATGGAGAAGGCATTGCAAATACTTTACAAATAGTATTGCTGTAATTCTATTATAAAAGTTATTGTTATGCTGAGTGCTTATGGTCTGCTGTTAAGGTGCTTCTGTAATATACCCTGTAGTTTACCATTTGTAAACACATCTTTCTGATGTTTCTGCCAACATCCTGGCAACAAAGCAGTGCAATTTCAAATGAGCTAATTAACTTAATTGTTGATGAAGCATGAAACAGTTCATTCACCCTGTTAGCTGCACCATGACAACATAAGAGTCTCAGCCCCTGAAGTTACTCATCTATATAAGCCTATCTGTAGCTTTCCATTAAGATCTGTTGCATGCCAAATGAGTATGGCTCTTCTAACAAAGACCAGTCCATAATGTACATGGGTAGAAAATCAGTGCTGTTGTTGAAAATTCAAATGAACACAGAAATACTAGTAAATACTTTAAAATTAAAAAAAGGAAAAAATGCAGAAACCCATTGCAGTTTGAAGCTGTAGATGAAAAGAAAGAGCTGTGTATTTTATTTTCTAAATGCTGTGATTTAGATGATAACTGCCTAAAACAAATGCTGAAAGATGAAAACTTTTGACATCACTATTCAGTCCTGAAAGGTGCAAACCCACCTGTTCATAGTGGTTTTTTCCCTATGTATATTGCGCACACACAAGAATAAAAACAAAAATAGATTAGCAAGTGAGAGTTAAATGGTCATGCTTAGTCCCTTGTGCTTTTTTATTTATACTACACACATTAATTCCCACTTTGCACAAACTATCAGAGTTTATGATGTGCTTTTTCATACTCCTACTATCCAATATAAAATCTAAAGCATTTCTTCAAATTTTCAGAGGCTCCATTTCAGTAAAGGATAATAAGAGGATTAAACACTGTGCTACTGAAAGGCCTGCAAAAGTGTTCAACATGAAAGAAAGGATAACAATTTGACCCTCTGCCAATAGTATCCAGTTGCTTGAAATACACACCAAAAAAAAATCTCTGCTATGGTTTACAGTAAAACTTTGTTTGCCATCTTTCTCTCTCCCTGGCCTTAAACAATTCTGTAGTAACAAATAAAAGTCCACCTACTTTAAAAATTGTCCAAAATCTTCACAAACACTTTCACAGCCAGGCCATTTGCAAACTCCATGACCATAGAGAGTATGTGAGGCCCCAGTCTCCTCATGTGACGAGCTGTAGCAAAAGAATAAGGCATCAGATTCATCTCAAAAGCCATAATCGTTGGAGGCTGCTAGCGCCTGTCAGGTTACGATCAGTGACAAACAGGTCAAAACAGGTCAATTTAGCTCAGAGCAGTCAGAAAAATTTAATCGTTCTATTGAATAGTTCAACTGCCAAGGCTAGATGATGTTCCAATTAGAGAAGAAATAGAGCCAAAGATGACTGTTAATAAAGGACGAAAAAACAAGATGACTGTATAATACCATATGCTAATTATGCCATATGACCTTGGTGTAACATTTACCTATAAATAAAAAATACACTCACAAGTGATCAATTCTGAGAAGAAATACTGAAGTCTGACAGTCAGAATTTATGAATATTGTCAATGTTCAAAAAATATTTGAATATTCTACTTAAATGTGTATAAAAATAAGGTTGATTCCATTAATAAATATTTTTGTTCACAAACATTGCTTCTATTAGCTATTTGGCTTCATAAAAATCCCTAGCTCTGTTCTGTGTCTTTTTCTGGAACCTCTGCAATAGTTTCATCCATGATAAGTTATCAAAGAAATTCAGGGAATTGTTCTGCATATGTGGGCGTCAGCTACACATCCTGAAGCAAAGAAACATTCTGTGAGATATAACCACAAAAGTACTACTAACTAAAAGCACTACTATAAATGCATTCAGATTTTTAATTAATACAAAATAATGATGGAAAAATGTTCTCACAGTCATATGAGGACAAGAGACATTTCAATCATAGTCTCATAATTTAAATATTAAAATAATTAAATGGAATATTTATTTGAAAAAATTTAGTGATTATACAAATTAAATTTCATCTTATATTAAGATCATCTACATCTGACTACATTAATATATTCACTGATAAGTGCTACCGATACTATGTACTCTTGTATGCATTTAATCCATTACTTGAAATTAAGGAACAATGAAGAATATCTGTCAATATGTCTGAAAAATGATTTTAACTTTATCCATATAGTGGAATTCCACACTAACACCACAGAAAATTTGTATGAAATATGTCAACTGTGTTACTGTCATGCACAAAAGAAGGAAAAAGCAGTAGTTCTTTTCACAAGCACCAAACGAGAACTTCTTTAATAAACTGTTTTGAAGCACTTTTAACATAGAATCTTTGCACTGAATTACTACCTTGAAAACTCATATAGGTGTACATTTTCAGTGAAACCGGGAGTGTGATTCAACAGTAAGGGTCTGACTGCTAGGTGTGTTAACTCAAATATGAATGAAACTATGCACCTTATAAAATTGTGCCCGCAAATGTGCATTTACAACTCAGCACCAGTCCACTTGATTCTGTGATTTAAGTTCAGGTGCTGTAAAACCACAGGTGGGTAATTTTGTTGTGTCTGCACAATTAGATATTGTTATTGAAAATTATGCCATATTGATAAACAATTCTGAAAAATCAGGTCTCCACGGTCTCTTAAGTAACCTGTATTAAGTGTTGTTTTGTGATTGGAAATAATGTGACTTATGATGTTATACAACAGCTTTACGTCAAATGAGAAGCACAGTTGAAATCTCATCAGAATTACCTGTCTCGCCTTGCATTTAGAACTGAAGACTGTCCATTCACTATGGAATGATGAGTTATTGGTGGTGATGCTTTGGAAGTGGTGGAGGAGGTAGTAGAGGAGGAATTGTTAGTAGTGAGGTCTAGCCCTCCGTGTTTAATGCCATTGTCTTCCATACTGTGAACTCCAGTCACTTCTTTCCATAACTGCTGAATCTCAGCAGGACTTAAGCCAGCTATAAAATGAAAGAGAGCCCCACTAATATAACAAAGTAAAGAGTTTCATATAATGAGCTCAGTGTTATTAATGGATTAATGCCAACAATAAAGGTGATCCTGTTTTTCCAGCACAATCGACATGTAGTAAAACATAAATTTGTCTTCAGTTAGAATTCAGGTAATCTAACTATCCTGTCTTGTGTTGTAAACAGTCAGTTAAAAATCATCAATTTTACACTTCTTCTGAAAACATAACTCAAGGATCAAAGAGTGAAAGTTGCAAAGAACTTGCAACTACTTCTTAAAAAAAACCCAACCCTAAATTTACTTCAAACACGATTTTTGTTGTCTGCTTACTCAATTTCTTGACATGCAAACATAACTCAATACATCTAGTTAACTTAGGTTTTATAATTCTTCTTAATCAAACATATAATGGAAAACAGAAAAACGTATTACACCAAGCATACAAACACTGCTAATCTCTTAAACACTTAACAAGAGCTGGATAAAGGGGAAGAAGACTGGAGGGAGGAAAATCAGAAGAGAAAAATTAAATAATCTATGAGATCATAACAGGTTTAACATTTTATCGGAATGTATCTGATCTTAATTAATGACACTTATGTATTCATTAATTCTCTGTAATATTTACAAAAAATATTCCATTTAAAAATATGTCCTAAGAGGCAAACCCAAAGACACTGTTAAGAAGAACAAAACCAACAAAAACTACAGTGCTGAGCTACATACTTGTGACGACTTGAGTTTTTCAGTACCAGTCAACTAGAAAGCTAGCAGCACTTGGATTTCACAGATTTTACAGAATATTCTGAGTTGGAAGGGACCCACAAGAATCATTGAGTCCAATTCTTAAGTGCATGGCCTATACGGGAATCAAACTCACGACCTTGGAGTTATTAGCGAAATTGGTCCATTTACAACTCTCTCAACACAGGGAGTGAAATTACATGTAGTGTAGACCATCAAATTTCTCCACTATATTTCTTTATCCAGCTCTACTGTAGAAAACAAATCAGAGGGCTTGGATAGAAGAAAGGAGACTGTCTTGCCAGTCTTCTGGGGTGACAGGCAGCCACACAAAATTTGAAGAGCTCCTCAAACTTCTCTGCTATATGCACAGTACTATTCTGGAGTCTAGCCACCAGATCTATGCAGACAGAGCTTAAACTTGCTCTCTACTTCACTTTCAGCCTGGAAACTTGTAGTTTCCAGGATTCATCCTAGGCCACAAACAGCAATGTCTTGTTGAAAGTATTCATACATATGTGTTAGGGCTGTCTGGCTCGAGTTTTCATGAAGTCATGGAAACCTCCAGTACAATATGTTTCTGCCTGAAGTAAAGACTCCCAAAACACAGGCAAGAGAAGGGCTGTGAGCATTCTCTTATCTTGCCACAAACATGCAGCTAAGATAGGAAATTCAGATTTTGAAAGATGAAGAGTTCATCAGAAATATATACACCTTATGTCACTGCCAGACTTTGTAAGTTTGACATCTCTCTTTTGAAGAATAGTAAATTAAATGCAAAAAAGAATGTGAAGCCCAGAGAGCTTCTTGGGAAAGATCTGATTTCACAGCCAGGTTTTTCAGCCTGACAGAGTTTGGTCAAGAGGTATCTTAAAATCTAATGCTGTCTTCTGTATCTCATCTCAACTCAAATTAGGTAAGACATGCTCATGGTATCTAGATCTGGTGGAATGCAAAACATTCAAAATGCACATGCAGTCTGAATCAAAATTGTGCTCTTTTTATTTTACAAAAGAGCTCAAATTTCTGGTTCTGAAAAGTACTAGAAAGTATATATTCATTCAAACTACTCCCTGAGTATATTTTTGTTTGGTAAACAAGATATAGTAGACAGATGTAAAGACTGGTTTTCACTGTTTGGCAAATCTGTTTATTAGATAATGTTTTATTTTGAGAACATATGAACTCAGACTACTAAAACAGATTAAAAAAAAATTATGAAAAAGCACAGTAATACTTCTTAGTAGCTATGTCACCATGAAGTATAGAAAGCTGTAAAAAAATAACTAGTAGTTATTTACAGAAATAATTTCTAGAGGTAGTGTGGAAACAAAGTGGTTGGAGGGGATTAATTTTTTTTTTTTAATGTGAAAGCAGCTCATTTTTAGACTACTGCTTTGTGTCCTGCTTCAATACCTTAGATACCAACCATTGGCAAACTCTGCTAATGGCAAAGCAAAAAAGAGTTGATTGGAATGTAAGTCCTAAAACTGGAGTTTATATCATATTTGTATAGTGAAAAGCTAGGTTTTAAGGAATCAAGCAAAGAAGCCAGGCTTTAATTTACTGCATTAGAGAGATGGGTAACGGGATTGATGGTAATACTAGTTGTAATTGTTTAATGAAGGTAAGAAATTACTGCTGAGTTCATGAGGTATGTTCCAGTAACACTGCAAATAAACCATTTTAGTATAGTAAATAACAGTTACCTGCAAATGTAATCACAAATCAAAATGAAAAGTAATGTATTCATTTAGGTGGCATGATATACTTTACTTCATGGATTATTTACTTCAAAGTCTTCCTTTCCTCCTGCTGTTGAACAAAATAAACTAATTTTGAACTGAAAAAAAATTAAAACCAAGAATAAACTCACCTGTTTGGATAATCAGAGGGCAAACATATTGTGTCTTGCAGACACAACAGAGAAATTTCACTGAAGATTGTAAAACCTGGGGTCCTGGGAGAGCTGAGAAAGAGTCGCCCCATAAGCTGGGTGAATGTAGGAGGGCCAGAGGCAGCTGGAGCAATGGCCTGTCCCATGGGCAGGGGTCTCCTGCCCCTCTGGGCACCTGTTGGGCAGCCCCTTCCACTGCAGGAAGCTATGGATGGAGCTGTGCCTCCAGGTTGCCTAGCTCCCCATGATATTTTTTTTTTTTTATCAGAAAGAAATTTCTCTCTAGGCTCAGGCTGGTTAATTTTATCACTTCTTCAGAGCACCCTGAAAGGCTGCCTTTTAGGATAAAAGGATTAAGGGCAGGCATTTAAAACACATAAAGTTAATAAACGGATTGCAATTAATGGTAAATTATGGCAATTTTGTGGTTTCCATGTCTAAGAAAGTCCAAGTCTCTTTTTACAAGAGACTTGTACATTTTACCTATAAAATGGCTGACAGATATTTCAGTCTGGATGTAAAAGTAGGGTAAATTTTAAAGTTTCATAGGTTATGACAACCTTTAAAATATCACACTACATTACAGAGGAAAGGATCAAAAAGAGGACCCAGAGCGGAATAAAAGTTAGGGACTATAATGAAAAGGGTAAATACTGATTTGCTACGAAATTTACAAATAATAAGAATTTGGTAATTTTGAGGTTAGTTTCATAACTCTTTTCACCTCTATCTACTCTATTTTTATGTTTGAATAAATGCTTAATAAATCTATCACTTATAAAAGCCATCCATGCAATTGTTTTTCATTTCCCAACATGGACCAGTCAAAACTTGGGGTCTGGGGGCTTTTTGTGTGGTTGGTTTGTTTGGGGTTTTTCATTACCGTGATTTAAAATTCTTTGCATTTAACTAGCATCAGTGTAGCAATACATGTAAGTAACTCAAAGCAAGCCACTGCTTTTGGATACCGCATAGTGAAGACCTTGTCACAAAATAGATGCTAAAACACCTATTGCATCTTATTTGCGATACTTGGCCAACAAGAAAACATGGTAAACATTCCTGTTCTTTAAAGGCATGAGCTATACTTGAAGAAAATACTGTTTAGTCCCGCAAACCTAACAGGTGTAGTTTTAGGTTACACCTTTTCACACCTTTTCACACTAAAAAATAAAAACCCCATGCTCTCTTTGGCCATAATAATTTGGGGTTTATGGGACTGTTTATGACCAATAACTTATAAACTTGAATCCTTGTGTATTACTTTCAGTGTTCTAGTCATCCACATAACTCAGCAATCTGAATGGATGCATATATAAATATTTGTTACACATACATAAATCTTTCTATGTAACATATTTTATCTTTTGCAGCACAACAGATGGAGAAAAACATCCTTTTACCACATCTAGTGTGCATTATCTTGATTCAATTCTGAAGTTTAATTTAAAAATGGAAGAATTAAATACTTGTCTGGAATTCACTATAACTAAAAAATATCAAGGCAAAAGAAAAAATATATTAATTTACTTTAACAACAACAATCCATATTTATATTAACTGTCAAATATTTCATTATTTCTTTTTTCTTTACTATAAATCTTTTTTTTGTCATGACTTCAGTTGGACTTAATTCTTTGAGTAAAAGAAAGCTCCTAAAAAGAACTGTTTACTAGTTCTCCTAAAAACTATTTTAAAAGCTATTATTTTTTCTATGTTTTTATTCTAGAAGTGGATGAATGAGTGTTGCATTAAACTAATGAATATCAGTGCAATTGGGTAGGAGTGCTGAGGGAAATCTGTGGGGATTGCTTAATGTGAGAGAAAACCTGAGGAATTCCTCTTGCAACAGATGGCACAAGAGGAGATTGCAAAAGGTAAAGCTGTTCGGAGGGAGCTTGTGTTTCAATTGCTTTTTTCCATTCAGGTCTAGTGTGACCTTGTGCAAAAAGAAACCAGCATTACCAGTCTCACATGTCCAAATTCATGAATCAACTTATCTCCCCACTGCTATTCACAAAAAATAATATTTAGTGTAATAGGACTCTTTTTCATCGTGGTTTTTATGACTGTGGATATGCTTGTGTCATAGCTTTTTCACACAACACAACGTATGAAATTAACACATTTATTTGGAATCTCTGATTTTCTGGTGGGGGGGTTTTTTGTTTGTTGGTTTGGTTTTTTGTTTTGTTTTGTTTGCTTGTTTTGGTTTGGTCTGATTGGGGTTTTTTTTGTATACCTTGTTTTCTACATACTGAGTACTCTGGTTTTGCTCATCTACTTCTGAAGCTTCGATTTCAAAATAGTTATCTGGTGGAGGAGCTAATTACATGCATAAAGACCAATTAAAAATAATGTTACCTGTCATGAACACAGTCTAAACAATGCTTATTTCAGGACTGGGGCACCAGAGATCAGATTATTGTGTAATTTTTATGACAGGCATTTAGCTCAACTCTCTATGGTAAAACAAACAGAAACACATACCTTGCAGGTTATGGACAGAGTTATTAGATGGGAAGACTTTGACTTTATCTTAAAATGTAAGCAGCATTTATCTCCAAGTTAATTTACTTTTCAAAAGTGTGTGCCCTATTTTCTTTCAGGTAGTACAGTTTGAGCTCATTTTCAGCACTGAGAAATCCTGATCAAAGTGAAAAAGGAATTTTTTTTTTTTTTCAGAAAGTCTTTACTGTTATTTGTCAGTCATAGTTCATTGCTATTGGAATCACCATCTTCAAAACTTGTTGTCATATTTAACCTATTTCATACAAAGGAATAGAAAAGAAAATGAATGCTAAGGCTTGTCCCTAAATTCTCTTGTCATAAATTGAAGATTCAAAGTGCTTTTCAATGCCAGCCACTTTACCTTCTCGCAAGAAAAAGAAAAAAAACCTTGATTTTTTTTGAATGGCTTTAATATCACTGTCTGAAGTATTTTATATCTGCTTATATTCCACAAAATCACATTTCAGTGATTCCAGAGAAAAGCAACAATTCTTGAATTGTGATGCTATTAGAAATTATTTTCAGCATATAAGGTCAATAAATATGCACCTTCCATCTGGAAAAAAAACACTAAAAAGCTGCTTTTCTTCATAAAAGTATGCTGCAAAATTTATCAGCTTCCAGAAAATTTGGTAATATCATAAAGCTTCAATTACAAAGTATGTTTAAGTGTCATAACAGGAAACTTCTGAAGTTCAGATACAAATAGAATGGTTAAAAAGTTGTGAATTTATAAATTACTCCAATCACATATTATTCAAATACCTTGTGGCAGAGACTGGACAGGAAGAGCAGACTGGCCAGGTGGGATAGAAATGAGTCCCTGACGCTGAAGGTTCAGCAGATGTTGCTGCTGCTGAAGTTGTTGCATCTGGAGGAGCTGCTGCTGGAAGACAAGCTGCTGCGCTGCCAACTGCTGCTGCTGCTGCTGCTACAAAGAAAAGGAAAAAGGAAATGCAGCAGAAAAACTAAAGTGTATAGTAAAGGCTAGAAAGCCAAAACCATAAAATCAACTTCTTTCTCTTTAATCTAAGTTATTAAATAATAATGCTATTTGTAGAATACTCAGGCAGTGAAAGCATTTGAAATTTTCTATTATACTCATTCAAGCTATTAGGTGTTAGGGAAAATGGCAACATACACTTAATGACATGCTAAAGAAAAGGGTCAAGAGAAAGTATATAACAACTGATTCAAACAAAAAAAAAAAAAGCTCAGCTCATGGAAGATGATAACAAATTTATCTATGCTAAAAGTGTAACTTTTAACAGCAGCCTGTGATTTGAAGGCACTCTTGTTTTTCCAGTTGACTAAGTTTGGTTGGCAGTGGCCCATGAACATGGTCTCCAGTGATCTGTTAGTAAACTGGGATGTAGCCTTCCTTTCACTGGCCTGTTAGCTTGCTCCCTTTTCTTGTTGGAATATATTACAAGGAGCATGGCATTCAAGGCAATGAAGTGCCCTATTATGGAGCAAAAGTATAGGTTCCAATTTTGTGAGGCATTTCAAGACAAACTTGAGACTACAAAGACTCAGGAGGGTATGAGAAGGCAGTCACACTTCAGAAAAAGACAAGCTGCTGTGGAAGACCTTTCCTTTCTAGTTTAGGGAAAAGAGAAACTTCTGATGCACTCACTGGAAAACAGACTGCATAATGGAGCAAGTCATGTGGATTGCCCAGAGCCTCCGGAGAAATAAGGGAGCAATTTCTATTCTGTAGTTGATGGCTGTCTGAAATTCTATTCACAAATCCAAACAGAAACAAAGCCTCAGGAGGTCACAACTGCTTCCTCGACGTTTGCATAATAGGCAGCTTGAAGACAACGTCTAGGATACCTGCTGATCAATTTAACTACTTCAACGTGTTTTGTTTGTATTATGTTTATATTTGATGCAGTTTGCTGACAAGTGCAAGCTAGGCCTGAGAAACCCACTTGTCAGGTTGATTTATGAGTACATCAAACTGTAACTTTCCACTCGCCACTTCAAACCTACAGTAGCAGTTCATTAATCAGGGGCCTGTGACTTTGAAATCTGTGCTCAGTCGCTCTTTTTCAGCCATGGACTAAATTTGCATGCTCTCTGAGCTGTGCCACTGAGCAAAGTAAGGCTCCTTCCCCAACACAGATTGCCTGTAAATGCAAGATAATCAGTACGGAGTCCACCACACAGCTTGTTCTTTGCACACTCGGATTCATTAGCGAACATTAGACGACAGCAGCACTAGACTGCTCAAATCCTGTGACTCAGAAAGGGGAGCAGGAGAATTATACCAGCCTGCTATTAAGCCCAGTAAAAACATAAGAACAAATCTTTGATAGTTGCAAAGGAAAAGATCTAAACTGATCTTGTCTTTTCCAAGCTTCCGACAGCTCAGACTAGTATGCATCAGCAAGGGTCTTAGCTCCTACCTCTTTTGCTTGCTTTCCTGGATGCTGTTGCTGCTGTTGTTGCTGCTGCTGCTGCTGCTGTTGTTGCTGTTGCTGCTGCTGCTGCTGTTGCTGTTGTTGCTGCTGTTGTTGCTGCTGCTGCTGCTGTTGCTGCTGCTGCTGCAAAAGCTGAAGATGTAACTGCTCTTGCTGTTTCTTGTAAAACTCTTGTAGTTGTTGCTGAATAAACCATTTTGACTTTAATAAATAAAGGCAAAAGTTTCAAGTATTATAAATCTCCTAAACTCTTCTAGATTGGCATATGGTAGAGTAGCCATTAAGAATCACCTCATAACAAAAAAAATGTGATTTGAAGAGGCAGATCTACATACATTTTTTTCCAAGGCGGTTCTGAAATTTTCCAATGCAGATTCCAAAATATCCTAAACAGAAGGGTATAGAAAATCTGTATTCTAAAGGGAATGCAAGAGCCAAATTAACTCCTCAAATAACTATACCTAAGTTCCTCACATGTCCTATGTAACACATCAGAAGCTGCACTCATCCACTTGCAAGAAACCTACAAGTCACTAAGGCCAAACAAAACTGTCTGCTTCTGAGGGGGAAAAAAGTAATTAATCTGTCAATCTGCTTAGCAGGATGCTGGATTCACAACTGAAGGTGAATTGCCTGTAATGATCATGGTACTCGATATTAAAATGTTTAAACATACAGTTCAGTGATTGAGCTATGACTATGACAAACAGACACATAATTTTCTGTATGACAATTAAGCATGCACCCAAAAATTCACTCTGCGTTACACCAAGGCATGATCATTGACACTATTATTACTGTATGAATAACAAGTTCATGCATTTTTCACCTAACTGACAGATTTTGTACTAAGGAAACAGCAACCTCCTTCCTCTTTTGAGCCTTATCTGGTACCATTTTTTTGTATGAAAAAAAATTAAAATAAAAAAATGTTTCCCCTGATGAACAAGCTGTTATGTTCAAATTTCATAACCGCATCCATTTATGTGACTAAAGGGAGCACTACAGTGTTATGAATTTTAAAGCAACAATTATCTGCAACTCTATTTTCACTTCCTTTGGCAGGTCTACAATTAAAATGTGCCTAAGCACTTGAAAATTTGAATATCAATTTGTTTAGTATTTTTAATGCATCTGCCACTGCTGCTGCTGCTTTTAATATAATATTTAATATTTCAAAATACAATTTCACACTTCTGCAATTGAAACAAGAAATTTAAAGACTGAGAAGTTTTGCATTTATTTTCATTCTTTTTTGGTGTAATGAACAATGAAATATTACAAAGTAAGACCCATAAAATCTGGTTGACATTTGTGTGAATGCCCTGTGCTAACAGTCCAAAGCAGGTAACCCACATTACCTGCTGCAACATAACTGCTTGCTGCTGCTGGAGAAGTGCTTGAAGCTGCTGCGGAGACAACACTTGCTGCTGGAGAATCTGCTGCATTTGCTGAGGGGTGATCACCTGGGGAGTCATCATGGCCACTGACACAGGCACCTGCACAGGGAAAGAAAGATGTCATCGTCAAACACATTTTACTTTGCCTACACCACAGTTGTAGATCTTTTTTATTTTGTACCAAAGATGGACCATAACTTTTACATAGTATTTATCACTGCAAAGTTCCAGTTTCAGTCAGAATCTGTTATTTTTAGGCCACAGTACTGTGGCACTCTATTTCCAGAAGCATCAGATTCGATCAAGCTTTATGTTTATCATCTCTCATGCATTCCTGCAAGAAATTTAAGCATTGGCTAGTACAAATGTGTATTTAAAAATAAATGATCACATGGCAGAGCTCTCAACACTTCATAATCAATCACCTTATCAAATGTCATAATATTACAAATAGAAAAATCTATTGAGCCTGTTTCAAAGGATATGATTAAAACAGGCAACAAAATAAGTATCTTAAAGCAGTAAATGTTTTCCACAATAAAGACACTTAGCCTAAATAAAATTTTTGCATAATACAACTCTTCAGTAGAAGAAAAACCTTCTTGCTCAGCTAGTCTTTTAAGGAGGTCTGACTTATACAGGAATAAAAATGTCATGGACATATTGGAGTACAGAGCAAAGGCTGCCACCTCAGTCACCCAGTCTCTGCAGAGAGAATTGGGTTCTCAGTCACTCCTAACTGAACACTGAAACTTAGGAAGCCTTGGCATGAGATTATTAGCTTGGCCCCTAAACTCAAGAATGCATTTTTGTGTAGGTGCTGTTTTGGACATGGTTTTATTTTCCACTTGTTACACACTGAGATCAAGTGTCTGCATATGCATAAACATCCACATACACACATGTTCTCTGGAATATATGTGAGAGCTGGAAAGACACAGTAAGTATGTGTGGTTCTGTATGTAAGAGAAAAGCCTAAAGTGTGTGTCGAGCGGCTGTGGCAGACACACAGTGTGAGACCATCGCTCCAGCTAACCAGGACACAGTCAAAAAGCTGTCAGCAGGCCAGGTTTTCCACTCCTGAAAAAGCAGTCACTTGCTTGTCTAGGAAAATTCAAATTTTTTTTCTGTATGTAATAGCAAGCTAGAATATAAATACTGCTTTGTGAGATGTTGTGGGACATTCCACTCTTCTGTAAATCAGCAAAAATAATATTATTGTTAATAAATTAAAACATGAGCCAATCTTAAGAGGAAAAGCTCTTCTAATATTTCTATTACTTGAATCTACTCTGAAAGGCTTTGTATAAATGTAACACTTAGAAGAAAAAAGAAATACAAATCTGCTGAAGTTTACTTTTAAAAGAAATTACTTCATCTAATATTACACAGAATACCACTTTCCACACGATTCATTACAGCATAAACGATGGTTTTAAAACACTGATTAATGAAGAGACAAAGTAAACGTACCAGTCATTAGAAAAAAGTCTGATAAACTTTTGCAAACAACAAGTGAATTTTAAGAATAAAAATTCTGAAGGTCTTACTCTAAAATACAAGTGGAGAAGACAAACCGGATTTCCATTCAGAATCATACGCTTGTGGGAAGGAATTTAAGCTCAGCTATCACTGTACTCCTTCCATAGTCAACAGAAGAAAGAAATCCTGAGCCAAGTTTATATGATTTAGTTTAGGCATCTATTTTAGTATGGAACTAACCCCACTCTTGGTTCACCTGTCTCTCTCCATTGAGTGCAGATTCACTTGAGTAAACACCTAACTTTCAGATGGTTAATGCTGGTTATTACACTTTATGATACCTAGAAGTTTTGTAGCATTGGAAACACCACTTTTCTATACAATAATGTTTTATTTTAAGTTTAGTTATTCCCACAGGGAAGACAAACAGGTTTTTACAACTTTGGGATGCAAGAGCAAAGAGTAAAATTCATTAACCGGAGTCAGTATTCAATTTCCTCTGAAGTGACCAAAATTTCCTTTGTTTATGTGAGACCTGAACTTGCCTTCTTGTAACAATTTCACCTCAGTGATGCTACTCAACTACCACGTCACAGAGATATGAGAAGGCAGAGAGACACTTTCCCAATTAAACCATTACCTTTAACCTTTAAACCCTGCAAGAATTTTTCTAACACTTAAATGCTTACTACTATAAAATATAACAAAATGTGAGGGTGTTGTACACCACTTCTCTTACCTTTACATTCCCTCTGTCTTTCCTGGCTTGTGTGTTTTCAAACACACAAGTAAAAGTTTTGATCTAAAGAGAGTGGAAATCAACTTTGTAAGTGGCTCTGATTTGTTCATAGTCTGTGCTAAAGAATCTAGCCAGTAAGATGCTTAGCAAGACTCATGCTGCCACAAGAGTCCTCTATTCCTCAGTCTGAAATACAGATTCCCCTTCATCAGGCATATTTTTGCTAGCTTTTGTAGTATCTGCTCTGAATCTCCCTGACTGTACGTGCTCTTACTCTTGGAGATGCCTGCTTTGCAGTACACTCTAACAGCTTTTCTCTCAAAATTTGTTTTTCTTGTAATTTTCAACAGTCACTTTTAAGGTGAATAAGCTAAAGTAGAGAACCTAATATACTTGCTTTTCAGGATGACAGACAGAAGAATGAAAAAACCTGGCAGCCAAGATCATTAGTAAAAATACAGATTTATGTCGATAATATTGCCTTTAAAAGAATTTTATCTGATGATCCATATGTGTGTATCATATCTGATACATATATTCTTTCCAACAGATAAAGGACAAGACATTTTGAAAACTGCATGAATTTCACATTAGTAAAACATATTAAGCAAAGATATTTCTCTAATTGTCACTGGATAATATAAATTGGTACATTTCACAGCCTTCAGTGATACACCAGACTGTACTTCATTTCTTACTGGCATAGTGCTACTGTGCTATCTGGTTTGGAAGATTATCCCAAACCTGCTATTTTATGGCCAATTATGTGCACTAGGTATATTTCCTTTGTTTAATGTCTGCGGTTTTGAAGATTTCCAATCTGATTTTACAAAAATGTAGTAGAGAGGCAATCTCTGACTCTTTTTCATATAAATCTCTCAATGTATTGGAAATTAGTTCAGGTAGAGCAACCCAGTGAAAAGATATGTTCCTTCCTTTGAGTGGGCCACAAACTCTCAAAAAATTCTTGGTCAAAGCTCTCATGAAAAACTAAAGTGACAAAGTGAATGTGATTTATGACTGCAACCCATTTGTTACAAGGCATTCTCAAAGAAATTGAACTCCCAACTCTGCCATAAAGATGACTGCTACAGCAGCCCTACAAAGCACAATGGATGGGACAGCCTCTGAAAATCACATAGTCTGTTGGTTCCGTGATGGACCCAGATGGAAGGCCCATCGTGTTTGGAAGAGTTTCTCATGTTTTTGATGCAGTCTGTCCACCATTTCTTTGGATCCCATTAAATAAAATTACAGGTATGTAAACAAACAAATTTTTAACACATCTAAAAAGCATTTCAGGTGAGAATGACTGTAAACTGCTTTTTTAATACATGAGAATGTACTAATTAAAACAAAAACTATGACTCGGAATGAAAACATTGATATTGGAAATTAGATACAAGAACATAGCTGCAAAAATGACGACAGAACTTCTTTGAAGATTAAGAAATCTGGATTTCTCCCAGATAAATTTAACAGAGAAACAGTGGAGACTAAGATTTTGTATTTAACACCACTCTTTTGTTGTACAATAAAAATTCAGCTTTACCTCTAAAAACGCTTTCCAGGCAAACACTCATTTATTGTTCCTATGAACTAACTGTTAACAGGAATCATACACATTTATATTTTTTCATGTTGCTTACAAAAATCATATTCCTAACAGCATAAATAGATGGTAGCATAGGTAGCTGCACCTGCATTAAGCTGTTGCATTTTTTAGAAGCCTTGAAAAACTGCACAGATATTTTCAAGAAATGTTGACCAATCTGACTTTGATTAAAAAAAAATATAACCAGTGAAGACACATTGTTTTTATTCCAAGTTCCTTTTATTTTGAAAGTTAGGTATTGATAATGAAAATTACATGCAAAGCCTTCCCTTAGTTTTCAGTGCTTTTGAGGAGAGTCAGAAAATCATACAGTCATATTCAGAGACAGTTCAAGGTAGGTAGGAATTTTTTTCTTTGTTACAAACCGAGGAAACAAGTCACAGCCTTTACAAATTTAATCCAAAGTCACATCATATTCTAAGTGACAGATCTGAAAAAGAAACTGTTCAGTAAGGGAAGTCGCTCTGGCTTATTGAAAGATGTGTAATTAAACATTTAATGAAGAATCTTCTCTCTGTAGGATCTTTCTTTCAAAAATAAATGTATGTGTGAAACCACACGCAGTGCAGGATCAGGCTCTTCAGCAGGAAATAATTATATTAAAAGAAGAAATTACTGCATTCCTTCTCTTCCCACTTTGGTATATGTGTAGAGTGTCTACCATAATAACAACCTTTTGAATCCTTCTGGTTCTATGATATTGAAAGAGCTGAGAATGAACTGAGTGGTATTTGTAAGCTGTTCATAACTAGTGAACAAGAATACATAATGATCCCCACACACTGACAATAGGTACTGCCCAATTTTATACAGTTTAGATAAGGTTACCTGCTTCTGAAAATATAATCAGGATACAAAGTACTAATATTTATCAACAGAGAAACACTAAGACACATGCAACAGGAAGAATAACAAAGTAATGAAGATACATCTAT